>NW_027637707.1:111959-236644 GCF_951216825.1 Electrona antarctica
TAACGGCCAAATTCTGCCCTGCATGCATTGGTTGGTGTTTTTCTTTGGATGTTTAATATGGACCTACAGAATTCTGCATGCAGGGTTTCTGTGGGATGTTTGTCCCATCTAGTGTAGTCCTGGTGACTGAGTGGACCCCAAACCTCACTGCCATAGAGAGCGATTGGTTGGATAATGCTGTCACATATTTTCATCCAAATTCTAACAGGGATATCAATTTTATAAAATGTTCTCTTAACAGCATAAAATGCTCTGCATGCTTTCTCCTTTAGTGCATTCACTGCCAGACCAAAATTACCTGAGGCACTCACTTTTTAGTCCCAGGTAGTCATAGTATAGGATGTGTTCAAGTTGTGTGTTTCCTAATTTAAATTGGTATTTGGTTTCTTGAGATCTGGCCTTCTTTTGGAAAATCATGATTTTGGATTTATTTAAGTTGACTGTCAGGGCCCAGTTCCGACAGTACTGCTCCAGCAGGTCCAGGTGCTGCTGCAGTCCTTGTTGTGTGGGAGACAGCAACACCAGGTCGTCAGCATAGAGCAGGAATTTGACTTCCTTGTCATTAAGGGTTAGGCCAGGGGTTCCAGACTGCTCCAACAGTAATGCTAAATCATTAATGTAGATGTTAAATAGTGTTGGAGACAGACTGTTGCCCTGAAAAACACCTCTCCCTTGAGTGAATAGATCCGTAAGTTTGTCACCAAGTTTCACTCCACATTTGTTATTCACATACATTGATTTAATTATGTCATAAATTTTACCCCCTACACCAATTTGGATAATTTTGTAATATAATCCCTCTTGCCAAATGGAATCAAATGCCTTTTTAAAATCAATGAAACATGCAAAAACTTTACCCTTACTTTTTTGGTGAACGTGATTACTAATTAGTGTATGTAGAGTGTAAATATGGTCAGCGGTGCGGTGATTTGGTAGAAAGCCAATTTGGCCTTTACTCAGGACATTGTGTTCCGTAAGGAAGGCCAGCATCCGGGCATTAATGATGCTGCAAAACACCTTCCCCAGATTACTGCTCACACATATGCCTCGGTAATTGTTAGGGTCCCATTTATCTCCACTCTTACATATTGGGGATATGAGCCCCCGGCTCCAGATCTCAGGAAAGCAACCTGATTGAAGGACGAGGTTGAACAACTTGAGCAGGGCCTGTTTGAGCTCAGGGCTGCTGTGCTTTAACATCTCTGACATGATGCCGTCAGGGCCACATGCTTTGCCAGATTTAAGCTTTTTTATGTTGTCTTCTAATTCTTTCATTACAATTGGATAGTCGAGGGGGTTCTGATTAGTTTTTATTGTTGAATCTAGGATTGCCAATTTGTCTCTAATTAGTTTTTGTTGGTGATTGAGATCATTGGGTGATATTTCCTCATATAATCTTTCAAAATGGTCTTTCCAAATGTTTCCATTTTGTAATGCCAGGTTTTCTTTCTCTCTCTCTCTCTCTCTCTCTCTCTCTCCCTCTCTCTCTCTCTCTCTCTCTCTGAGACCCCCTTTCCACCGGTTGGTTCCCAGAGCTCCAAAATTGGTGTGAAAAACTAGACCTATATTAAATTGTTTATAGGATCAATAAAAGTAGATTAATACATGATAACCCTTCCACAGTAGTAGCTTTTTCATATTTCGATTATTTTGCATATTTCCTACATAATGCCTCATTTGTATTGCAAAATTTGTAATACAATAAATCATTGTCTTTGTGTAAGTACTCAATTGGGGAAGTTTCATGGTGATAACAATCTAATATAGGCATGGTTTTGCACACTCAATTCATAATTAACGTTCCAATTTTGGAGCTCTGGCTCATGGACTAAGAACCACAAAGAACTGAACCGGTTCCCATTGGGAACCAACCGGTGGAAATGGGGCCTCAGAGCTGTCACAGTGGATCAGGTGTTCTGACGTCTCATTACCGGTTCAGTCTTCATAATGACATAATGATGGTTCTGCTCCATTATGTCCGTCGTGTCAGACTGAAGACGTTCTGAAGACACTGCAGGCGACACCGTACAGGTACCGTGTACAGTACAACACACTGTACAGGTTGTTTCTGCCCCAGGCCGACAGTTTGAGTACAACTGTTCATTACAGTCAAATCATAAGCACTTAGCTAGTCAAACCCTCTAGAACAGACCCCCAGGGGTCCTTGGTGGAGTTCCAGGGGGTCCCCATGCAGATAAATGATAGCTTGACAACTCCGTCAACCTCTCTCTCTCTCTCTCTCTCTCTGTGTCATTCCATTGACTCCAGTGTGTTTATAAGGCTGTCAGAATGCTTGTTTTAACAGCCGCGCGCCTCACAGACAAATCACCAAAACCCAAAAACCCAAAACCCACCGCCGCCGCTCGTAAACCTCTGAGACGATTCCCCCTGATGATGATGATGATGATGATGATGATGAAGTCGATCGCTGCCTTCCCTCGCCGCCTTCCCTCGCCGCCTTCCCTCGCCTCCTTCCCTCGCCTCCTTCCCTCGCCTCCTTCCCTCGCCGCCTTCCCTCGCCGCCTTCCCTCGCCGCCTTCCCTCGCCGCCTTCCCTCGCCTCCTTCCCTCGCCTCCTTCCCTCGCCTCCTTCCCTCGCCGCCTTCCCTCGCCGCCTTCCCTCGCTTCCTTCCCTCGCTGCCTTCCCTCGCTTCCTTCCCTCGCCGCCTTCCCTCGCTTCCTTCCCTCGCTGCCTTCCCTCGCTTCCTTCCCTCGCCGCCTTCCCTCGCCGCCTTCCCTCGCCGCCTTCCCTCGCTTCCTTCTCTCGCTGCCTTCCCTCGCCTTCCCTCACTGCCTTCCCTCACTGCCTTCCCTCGCTGCCTTCCCTCGCCGCCTTCCCTCGCTTCCTTCCCTCGCTTCCTTCCCTCGCCGCCTTCCCTCGCCGCCTCGCTGCCTTCCCTCGCTGCCTTCCCTCGCCGCCTTCCCTCGCTTCCTTCCCTCGCTTCCTTCCCTCGCCGCCTTCCCTCGCCGCCTCCCTGCCTTCCCTTGCTTCCTTCCCTCGCTTCCTTCCCTCGCAGTCTCGGGGAAAGATTTTTTTTTTCTGGCATCATTGTTGTTTTTGGCAGCAGATTTTGTCATTATTTTAGTTTTAGTCATTGTAGTCTCTTGAATAGTTTTCATTTAGTTGTAGTCACATTTTAGTCACCTGACATTGTGGAAATACAAAGAAAACCCAAATACCTCAACATTATACTTAAGTGTAGTACTTGAGTAAAAGTACTTAGTTACTTTCCACCATGCATAAAACCCTCTGGTCTCTGTGACTGACAGTGTGAAGCGATGTGGTTTCTACACCACAGCTCAGGTATTCAGTGTTGAGTGAAGAATGGGCCATCAGGTTGAGACTTTAACCCATTCAGGCCTGACGTCGAAATTTAAAAATATGTCTTCTAAATCCTGACAGTTTTATGAAATACCAAATTTTTCTGTATCAGTGGTGCTCAATATTTCATGTCAAGGACCCCCAAAAATGATATGTATTTGGTCACCGACCCCCATCTGAAAATATGTTGTTCCAGGAACCTCCGCCCCAGAAGCAAAGATTTGAGTTAAAAACGTTGGCTCTGAAAGAATATATGTTCAAACATTTGTGCCACATTTTCACGATTTTTAAAAAAAAGTAGCGCGAGCTTGTAGATCTGCTATTTTTTCAACAGCTAAATTATAACATAATGTTTAAAACACCAAAAGGGGTTCCCACCCAGAACGGGTTAAGTGCTTTGACAGAAGACACGGCTGTTTGTGAGACAACGAAGCCTCAAAACCAAACCGCGTCCGTCCCTCTAAACCACCGCTGTCCTGTAAGTCCCATGACTCACTGTCCTGGGGGGGGGGTTATTCTGCTGTCCTGTAAGTCCCATGACTCATCGTCCTGAGGGGAAAACACCCCTGACTTCACCCCAGCAGATGGCTTCATTTGCTCAAGATCAGTGCGATGTTTACGGCTCCGCTTGTTGGCAGCTGTGTACGTCCGTGCGTCCCGACCTTGTGATCACAAATATCTCAGAATTGGGGCCGTCCGTCCGTCCGTCCGTCCGTCCGTCCGTCCGTCCGTCCGTCCGTCCGTCCGTCCGTCCGTCCGTCCGTCCGTCCATCCTGTGATAACTCACGAAAGTGGTACCTGCATGAGGAGTGCCTGGACTTTATTCCACAAATGAACTTCCCATTGCAGTCAGAACTACAGACTCACTCCCAATCTAAACTATGGAATGAACTTCCCATTGCAGTCAGAACTACAGACTCACTCCCAATCTAAACTATGGAATGAACTTCCCATTGCAGTCAGAACTGCAGACTCACTCCCAATCTAAACTATGGAATGAACTTCCCATTGCAGTCAGAACTGCAGACTCACTCCCAATCTAAACTATGGAATGAACTTCCCATTGCAGTCAGAACTGCAGACTCACTCCCAATCTAAACTATGGAATGAACTTCCCATTGCAGTCAGAACTACAGACTCACTCCCAATCTAAACTATGGAATGAACTTCCCATTGCAGTCAGAACTACAGACTCACTCCCAATCTAAACTATGGAATGAACTTCCCATTGCAGTCAGAACTACAGACTCACTCCCAATCTAAACTATGGAATGAACTTCCCATTGCAGTCAGAACTACAGACTCACTCCCAATCTAAACTATGGAATGAACTTCCCATTGCAGTCAGAACTACAGACTCACTCCCAATCTAAACTATGGAATGAACTTCCCATTGCAGCCAGAACTACAGACTCACTCCCAATCTAAACTATGGAATGAACTTCCCATTGCAGTCAGAACTACAGACTCACTCCCAATCTAAACTATGGAATGAACTTCCCATTACAGTCAGAACTACAGACTCACTCCCAATCTAAACTATGGAATGAACTTCCCATTAGGTGAGCACCTTGCTGTCACCTGAATATCGTCAACTGAGCTTGTGGTGCAGTGGCCCCCAAATCATTGACAAAACACTGTGATTCCACGCATCGAAAATAGCAGATCTCCAAGCAATTTTTCACTTGCAAATTGAACCACAGCAGCTTCGATGACATCTCTCTGTTGCGCAACATCGAGGGTTGCGCAACAGGCGCTCCCAGGCTGTGGAGCGATGCGATCGGTTTCCATATCAATAAACTTCGTCTTTTGGATAAAACGTTGTCCTAGGCGCTGGGCGTTACTAATAGAAAGGACGGTGAACTTCGTCCTGGGCGCTGCACGTTACTAATAGAAAGGACGGTGAACTTCGTCCTGGGCGATCGGGGTGTTAAAATTAACCTTTGATAAAAATACTGCAATTTGTTTTAATTTTAGCACATCAATCACTGTGCCGAGACTTTACTGTCAAGTCTTCCTTTTCTGGCATGATTCATGTTGGCACCCAGCCACTCCTATAGCTCTGGTGATTCATGTTGGCACCCAGCCTCTCCTGAAGCTCTGGTGATTCATGTTGGCACCCAGCCTCTCCTATAGCTCTGTTGATTCATGTTGGCACCCAGCCGCTCCTATAGCTCTGTTGATTCATGTTGGCACCCAGCCGCTCCTATAGCTCTGTTGATTCATGTTGGCACCCAGCCGCTCCTATAGCTCTGTTGATTCATGTTGGCACCCAGCCGCTCCTATAGCTCTGTTGATTCATGTTGGCACCCAGCCGCTCCTATAGCTCTGTTGATTCATGTTGGCACCCAGCCGCTCCTATAGCTCTGTTGATTCATGTTGGCACCCAGCCTCTCCTATAGCTCTGTTGATTCATGTTGGCACCCAGCCTCTCCTATAGCTCTGATGATTCATGTTGGCACCCAGCCTCTCCTAGCTCTGTTGATTCATGTTGGCACCCAGCCTCTCCTATAGCTCTGTTGATTCATGTTGGCACCCAGCCTCTCCTATAGCTCTGTTGATTCATGTTGGCACCCAGCCTCTCCTATAGCTCTGTTGATTCATGTTGTCACCCAGCCTCTCCTAGCTCTGTTGATTCATGTTGGCACCCAGCCTCTCCTAGCTCTGGTGATTCATGTTGGCACCCAGCCTCTCCTAGCTCTGTTGATTCATGTTGGCACCCAGCCGCTCCTATAGCTCTGTTGATTCATGTTGGCACCCAGCGTCTCCTATAGCTCTGGTGATTCATGTTGGCACCCAGCCTCTCCTATAGCTCTGGTGATTCATGTTGGCACCCAGCCTCTCCTATAGCTCTGTTGATTCATGTTGGCACCCAGCGTCTCCTATATCTCTGATGATTCATGTTGGCACCCAGCCGCTCCATAGCTCTGTTGATTCATGTTGCCACCCAGCCTCTCTTATAGCTCTGATGATTCATGTTGGCACCCAGCCTCTCCTAGCTCTGTTGATTCATGTTGGCACCCAGCCTCTCCTATAGCTCTGATGATTCATGTTGGCACCCAGCCTCTCCTAGCTCTGTTGATTCATGTTGGCACCCAGCCTATCCTATAGCTCTGGTGATTCATGTTGGCACCCAGCCTCTCCTATAGCTCTGATGATTCATGTTGGCACCCAGCCTCTCCTATAGCTCTGGTGATTCATGTTGCCACCCAGCCTCTCCTAGCTCTGTTGATTCATGTTGGCACCCAGCCTCTCCTATAGCTCTGTTGATTCATGTTGGCACCCAGCCTCTACTAGCTCTGTTGATTCATGTTAGAACCCAGCCTCTCCTAGCTCTGTTGATTCATGTTGGCACCCAGCCTCTCCTAGCTCTGTTGATTCATGTTGGCACCCAGCCGCTCCTATAGCTCTGTTGATTCATGTTGGCACCCAGCCGCTCTATAGCTCTGTTGATTCATGTTGGCACCCAGCCGCTCTATAGCTCTGTTGATTCATGTTGGCACCCAGCCGCTCTATAGCTCTGTTGATTCATGTTGACACCCAGCCTCTCCTAGTTCTGGTGATTCATGTTTGTCACCCAGCCGCTCTATAGCTCTGTTGATTCATGTTGCCACCCAGCCGCTCTATAGCTCTGTTGATTCATGTTGGCACCCAGCCGCTCCTAGCTCTGTTGATTCATGTTGGCACCCAGCCTCTCCTATAGCTCTGTTGATTCATGTTGGCACCCAGCCTCTCCTATAGCTCTGTTGATTCATGTTGGCACCCAACCTCTCCTATAGCTCTGTTGATTCATGTTGGCACCCAGCCAACATGTGCCAACATGAATCACCAGAGCTATAGGAGAGGCTGGGTGCCAACATGAATCACCAGAGCTATAGGAGCGGCTGGGTGCCAACATGAATCAACAAAGATATAGGAGAGGCTGGGTGCCAACATGAATCAACAGAGCTAGGATAGGCTGGGTGACAACATGAATCAACAGAGCTATGGGAGAGGCTGGGTGCCAACATGAATCAACAGAGCTATAGGAGAGGCTGGGTGCCAACATGAATCAACAGAGCTATAGAGAGGCTGGGTGCCAACATGAATCACCAGAGCTATAGGAGAGGCTGGGTGGCAACATGAATCACCACAGCTATAGGAGAGGCTGGGTGCCAACATGAATCACCAGAGATATAGGAGAGGCTGGGTGCCAACATGAATCACCAGAGATATAGGAGAGGCTGGGTGCCAACATGAATCACCAGAGCTAGGAGCGGCTGGTTGCCAACATGAATCACCAAAGCTATAGGAGAGGCTGGGTGCCAACATGAATCACCAGAGATATAGGAGAGGCTGGGTGCCAACATGAATCACCAGAGATATAGGAGAGGCTGGGTGCCAACATCAATCACCAGAGCTAGGAGCGGCTGGGTGCCAACATGAATCACCAAAGCTATAGGAGAGGCTGGGTGCCAACATGAATCAACAGAGCTAGGATAGGCTGGGTGCCAACATGAATCACCAGAGCTAGGAGCGGCTGGGTGCCAACATGAATCAACAGAGCTAGGATAGGCTGGGTGGCAACATGAATCAACAGAGCTATGGGAGAGGCTGGGTGCAAACATGAATCAACAGAGCTATAGGAGAGGCTGGGTGCCAACATGAATCAACAGAGCTATAGAGAGGCTGGGTGCCAACATGAATCAACAGAGCTATAGGAGAGGCTCGGTGCCAACATGAATCAACAGAGCTATAGGAGAGGCTGGGTGTCAACATGAATCAACAGAGCTATAGAGCGGCTGGGTGCCAACATGAATCACCAGAGCTATAGGAGAGGCTGGGTGCCAACATGAATCAACAGAGCTATAGGAGAGGCTGGGTGCCAACATGAATCAACAGAGCTATAGGAGAGGCTGGGTGCCAACATGAATCAACAGAGCTAGGAGAGGCTGGGTGCCAACATGAATCAACAGAGCTAGGAGAGGCTGGGTGCCAACATGAATTACCAGAACTAGGAGCGGCTGGGTGCCAACATGAATCACCAGAGCTATAGGAGAGGCTGGGTGCCAACATGAATCACCAGAGCTAGGAGCGGCTGGGTGCCAACATGAATCAACAGAGCTAGGATAGGCTGGGTGCCAACATGAATCAACAGAGCTATGGGAGAGGCTGGGTGCCAACATGAATCAACCGAGCTATAGGAGAGGCTGGGTGGCAACATGAATCAACAGAGCTATAGAGAGGCTGGGCTCCAACATGAATCACCAGAGCTATAGGAGAGGTTGGGTGCCAACATGAATCAACAGAGCTATAGGAGAGGCTGGGTGCCAACATGAATCAACAGAGCTATAGGAGAGGCTGGGTGCCAACATGAATCAACAGAGCTAGGAGCGGCTGGGTGCCAACATGAATCAACAGAGCTATAGAGCGGCTGGGTGGCAACATGAATCAACAGAGCTATAGAGCGGCTGGGTGACAAACATGAATCACCAGAACTAGGAGAGGCTGGGTGTCAACATGAATCAACAGAGCTATAGAGCGGCTGGGTGCCAACATGAATCAACAGAGCTATAGAGCGGCTGGGTGCCAACATGAATCAACAGAGCTATAGAGCGGCTGGGTGCCAACATGAATCAACAGAGCTATAGGAGCGGCTGGGTGCCAACATGAATCAACAGAGCTATAGGAGCGGCTGGGTGCCAACATGAATCAACAGAGCTATAGAGCGGCTGGGTGCCAACATGAATCAACAGAGCTATAGAGCGGCTGGGTGCCAACATGAATCAACAGAGCTATAGAGCGGCTGGGTGCCAACATGAATCAACAGAGCTATAGGAGCGGCTGGGTGCCAACATGAATCACCAGAGCTATAGGAGAGGCTGGGTGCCAACATGAATCAACAGAGATATAGGAGAGGCTGGGTGCCAACATGAATCAACAGAGCTAGGATAGGCTGGGTGCCAACATGAATCAACAGAGCTATGGGAGAGGCTGGGTGCCAACATGAATCACCAGAGCTATAGGAGAGGCTGGGTGCCAACATGAATCAACAGAGCTATAGAGAGGCTGGGTGCCAACATGAATCAACAGAGCTATAGGAGAGGCTGGGTGCCAACATGAATCAACAGAGCTATAGAGCGGCTGGGTGCCAACATGAATCAACAGAGCTATACGAGAGGCTGGGTGCCAACATGAATCAACAGAGCTAGGAGAGGCTGGGTGCCAACATGAATCAACAGAGCTAGGAGAGGCTGGGTGCCAACATGAATTACCAGAACTAGGAGCGGCTGGGTGCCAACATGAATCACCAGAGCTATAGGAGAGGCTGGGTGCCAACATGAATCACCAGAGCTAGGAGCGGCTGGGTGCCAACATGAATCAACAGAGCTAGGATAGGCTGGGTGCCAACATGAATCAACAGAGCTATGGGAGAGGCTGGGTGCCAACATGAATCAACCGAGCTATAGGAGAGGCTGGGTGGCAACATGAATCAACAGAGCTATAGAGAGGCTGGGCTCCAACATGAATCAACAGAGCTATAGGAGAGGCTGGGTGCCAACATGAATCAACAGAGCTATAGGAGAGGCTGGGTGCCAACATGAATCAACAGAGCTATAGAGCGGCTGGGTGCCAACATGAATCACCAGAGCTATAGGCGAGGTTGGGTGCCAACATGAATCAACAGAGCTATAGGAGAGGCTGGGTGCCAACATGAATCAACAGAGCTAGGAGCGGCTGGGTGCCAACATGAATCAACAGAGCTATAGAGCGGCTGGGTGCCAACATGAATCAACAGAGCTATAGAGCGGCTGGGTGACAAACATGAATCACCAGAACTAGGAGAGGCTGGGTGTCAACATGAATCAACAGAGCTATAGAGCGGCTGGGTGCCAACATGAATCAACAGAGCTATAGAGCGGCTGGGTGCCAACATGAATCAACAGAGCTATAGAGCGGCTGGGTGCCAACATGAATCAACAGAGCTATAGGAGCGGCTGGGTGCCAACATGAATCACCAGAGCTAGGAGCGGCTGGGTGCCAAATTGAATCAACAGAGCTAGGATAGGCTGGGTGCCAACATGAATCAACAGAGCTATGGGAGAGGCTGGGTGCCAACATGAATCAACCGAGCTATAGGAGAGGCTGGGTGGCAACATGAATCAACAGAGCTATAGAGAGGCTGGGCTCCAACATGAATCAACAGAGCTATAGGAGAGGCTGGGTGCCAACATGAATCAACAGAGCTATAGGAGAGGCTGGGTGCCAACATGAATCAACAGAGCTATAGAGCGGCTGGGTGCCAACATGAATCACCAGAGCTATAGGAGAGGCTGGGTGCCAACATGAATCAACAGAGCTATAGGAGAGGCTGGGTGCCAACATGAATCAACAGAGCTATAGGAGAGGCTGGGTGCCAACATGAATCAACAGAGCTAGGAGCGGCTGGGTGCCAACATGAATCAACAGAGCTATAGAGCGGCTGGGTGCCAACATGAATCAACAGAGCTATAGAGCGGCTGGGTGACAAACATGAATCACCAGAACTAGGAGAGGCTGGGTGTCAACATGAATCAACAGAGCTATAGAGCGGCTGGGTGCCAACATGAATCAACAGAGCTATAGAGCGGCTGGGTGCCAACATGAATCAACAGAGCTATAGAGCGGCTGGGTGCCAACATGAATCAACAGAGCTATAGGAGCGGCTGGGTGCCAACATGAATCAACAGAGCTATAGGAGCGGCTGGGTGCCAACATGAATCAACAGAGCTATAGAGCGGCTGGGTGCCAACATGAATCAACAGAGCTATAGAGCGGCTGGGTGCCAACATGAATCAACAGAGCTATAGAGCGGCTGGGTGCCAACATGAATCAACAGAGCTATAGGAGCGGCTGGGTGCCAACATGAATCACCAGAGCTATAGGATAGGCTGGGTGCCAACATGAATCAACAGAGCTATAGGAGCGGCTGGGTGCCAACATGAATCACCAGAGCTATAGGAGAGGCTGGGTGCCAACATGAATCAACAGAGATATAGGAGAGGCTGGGTGCCAACATGAATCAACAGAGCTAGGATAGGCTGGGTGCCAACATGAATCAACAGAGCTATGGGAGAGGCTGGGTGCCAACATGAATCACCAGAGCTATAGGAGAGGCTGGGTGCCAACATGAATCAACAGAGCTATAGAGAGGCTGGGTGCCAACATGAATCAACAGAGCTATAGGAGAGGCTGGGTGCCAACATGAATCAACAGAGCTATAGAGCGGCTGGGTGCCAACATGAATCAACAGAGCTATACGAGAGGCTGGGTGCCAACATGAATCAACAGAGCTAGGAGAGGCTGGGTGCCAACATGAATCAACAGAGCTAGGAGAGGCTGGGTGCCAACATGAATTACCAGAACTAGGAGCGGCTGGGTGCCAACATGAATCACCAGAGCTATAGGAGAGGCTGGGTGCCAACATGAATCACCAGAGCTAGGAGCGGCTGGGTGCCAACATGAATCAACAGAGCTAGGATAGGCTGGGTGCCAACATGAATCAACAGAGCTATGGGAGAGGCTGGGTGCCAACATGAATCAACCGAGCTATAGGAGAGGCTGGGTGGCAACATGAATCAACAGAGCTATAGAGAGGCTGGGCTCCAACATGAATCACCAGAGCTATAGGAGAGGTTGGGTGCCAACATGAATCAACAGAGCTATAGGAGAGGCTGGGTGCCAACATGAATCAACAGAGCTATAGGAGAGGCTGGGTGCCAACATGAATCAACAGAGCTAGGAGCGGCTGGGTGCCAACATGAATCAACAGAGCTATAGAGCGGCTGGGTGCCAACATGAATCAACAGAGCTATAGAGCGGCTGGGTGACAAACATGAATCACCAGAACTAGGAGAGGCTGGGTGTCAACATGAATCAACAGAGCTATAGAGCGGCTGGGTGCCAACATGAATCAACAGAGCTATAGAGCGGCTGGGTGCCAACATGAATCAACAGAGCTATAGAGCGGCTGGGTGCCAACATGAATCAACAGAGCTATAGGAGCGGCTGGGTGCCAACATGAATCAACAGAGCTATAGGAGCGGCTGGGTGCCAACATGAATCAACAGAGCTATAGAGCGGCTGGGTGCCAACATGAATCAACAGAGCTATAGAGCGGCTGGGTGCCAACATGAATCAACAGAGCTATAGAGCGGCTGGGTGCCAACATGAATCAACAGAGCTATAGGAGCGGCTGGGTGCCAACATGAATCACCAGAGCTATAGGATAGGCTGGGTGCCAACATGAATCAACAGAGCTATAGGAGCGGCTGGGTGCCAACATGAATCACCAGAGCTATAGGAGAGGCTGGGTGCCAACATGAATCAACAGAGGTATAGGAGAGGCTGGGTGCCAACATGAATCAACAGAGCTAGGATATGCTGGGTGCCAACATGAATCAACAGAGCTATGGGAGAGGCTGGGTGCCAACATGAATCACCAGAGCTATAGGAGAAGCTGGGTGCCAACATGAATCAACAGAGCTATAGAGAGGCTGGGTGCCAACATGAATCAACAGAGCTATAGGAGAGGCTGGGTGCCAACATGAATCAACAGAGCTATAGAGCGGCTGGGTGCCAACATGAATCAACAGAGCTATACGAGAGGCTCGGTGCCAACATGAATCAAGAGAGCTAGGAGAGGCTGGGTGCCAACATGAATCACCAGAGCTAGGAGCGGCTGGGTGCCAACATGAATCAACAGAGCTAGGATAGGCTGGGTGCCAACATGAATCAACAGAGCTATGGGAGAGGCTGGGTGCCAACATGAATCAACAGAGCTATAGGAGAGGCTGGGTGCCAACATGAATCAACAGAGCTATAGAGAGGCTGGGTGCCAACATGAATCAACAGAGCTATAGGAGAGGCTGGGTGCCAACATGAATCAACAGAGCTATAGGAGAGGCTGGGTGCCAACATGAATCAACAGAGCTAGGAGCGGCTGGGTGCCAACATGAATCAACAGAGCTAGGATAGGCTGGGTGCCAACATGAATCAACAGAGCTATGGGAGAGACTGGGTGCCAACATGAATCAACAGAGCTATAGGAGAGGCTGGGTGGCAACATGAATCAACAGAGCTATAGAGAGGCTGGGTGCCAACATGAATCAACAGAGCTATAGGAGAGGCTGGGTGCCAACATGAATCAACAGAGCTATAGAGCGGCTGGGTGCCAACATGAATCACCAGAGCTATAGGAGAGGCTGGGTGCCAACATGAATCAACAGAGCTACAGGAGAGGCTGGGTGCCAACATGAATCAACAGAGCTATAGGAGAGGCTGGGTGCCAACATGAATCAACAGAGCTAGGAGCGGCTGGGTGCCAAAATGAATCAACAGAGCTAGGAGCGGCTGGGTGGCAACATGAATCAACAGAGCTATAGGAGAGGCTGGGTGCCAACATGAATCACCAGAGCTAGGAGAGGCTGGGTGCCAACATGAATCAACAGAGCTATAGGTTAGGCTGGGTGCCAACATGAATCAACAGAGCTATACGAGAGGCTGGGTGCCAACATGAATCACCAGAGCTAGGAGCGGCTGGGTGCCAACATGAATCAACATAGCTATAGGAGAGGCTGGGTGCCAACATGAATCACCAGAGCTAGGAGCGGCTGGGTGCCAACATGAATCAACAGAGCTATAGGAGCGGCTGGGTGCCAACATGAATCAACAGAGCTATAGGAGAGGCTGGGTGCCAACATGAATCACCAGAGCTATAGGAGAGGCTGGGTGCCAACATGAATCAACAGAGCTATAGGAGAGGCTGGGTGCCAACATGAATCAACAGAGCTATAGGAGAGGCTGGGTGCCAACATGA
This sequence comes from Electrona antarctica, assembly GCF_951216825.1. Classification (NCBI taxonomy): domain Eukaryota; kingdom Metazoa; phylum Chordata; class Actinopteri; order Myctophiformes; family Myctophidae; genus Electrona; species Electrona antarctica. Next base: position 126,118 of record NW_027637707.1, read on the forward strand.
ATCAACAGAGCTATAGGAGAGGCTGGGTGCCAACATGAATCAACAGAGCTATAGAGCGGCTGGGTGCCAACATGAATCAACAGAGCTATAGAGCGGCTGGGTGCCAACATGAATCAACAGAGCTATAGAGTGGCTGGGTGCAAACATGAATCAACAGAGCTATAGGAGCGGCTGGGTGCCAACATGAATCAACAGAGCTATAGGAGCGGCTGGGTGCCAACATGAATCAACAGAGCTATAGAGCGGCTGGGTGGCAACATGAATCAACAGAGCTATAGAGCGGCTGGGTGCCAACATGAATCAACAGAGCTATTGAGCGGCTGGGTGCCAACATGAATCAACAGAGCTATAGGAGCGGCTGGGTGCCAACATGAATCACCAGAGCTATAGGAGAGGCTGGGTGCCAACATGAATCAACATAGCTATAGGAGCGGCTGGGTGCCAACATGAATCACCAGAGCTATAGGAGAGGCTGGGTGCCAACATGAATCACCAGAGCTATAGGAGAGGCTGGGTGCCAACATGAATCAACAGAGCTAGGAGCGGCTGGGTGCCAACATGAATCAACAGAGCTATAGAGCGGCTGGGTGGCAACATGAATCAACAGAGCTATAGAGCGGCTGGGTGACAAACATGAATCACCAGAACTAGGAGAGGCTGGGTGTCAACATGAATCAACAGAGCTATAGAGCGGCTGGGTGCCAACATGAATCAACAGAGCTATAGAGCGGCTGGGTGCCAACATGAATCAACAGAGCTATAGAGCGGCTGGGTGCCAACATGAATCAACAGAGCTATAGGAGCGGCTGGGTGCCAACATGAATCAACAGAGCTATAGGAGCGGCTGGGTGCCAACATGAATCAACAGAGCTATAGAGCGGCTGGGTGCCAACATGAATCAACAGAGCTATAGAGCGGCTGGGTGCCAACATGAATCAACAGAGCTATAGAGCGGCTGGGTGCCAACATGAATCAACAGAGCTATAGGAGCGGCTGGGTGCCAACATGAATCACCAGAGCTATAGGAGAGGCTGGGTGCCAACATGAATCAACAGAGATATAGGAGAGGCTGGGTGCCAACATGAATCAACAGAGCTAGGATAGGCTGGGTGCCAACATGAATCAACAGAGCTATGGGAGAGGCTGGGTGCCAACATGAATCACCAGAGCTATAGGAGAGGCTGGGTGCCAACATGAATCAACAGAGCTATAGAGAGGCTGGGTGCCAACATGAATCAACAGAGCTATAGGAGAGGCTGGGTGCCAACATGAATCAACAGAGCTATAGAGCGGCTGGGTGCCAACATGAATCAACAGAGCTATACGAGAGGCTGGGTGCCAACATGAATCAACAGAGCTAGGAGAGGCTGGGTGCCAACATGAATCAACAGAGCTAGGAGAGGCTGGGTGCCAACATGAATTACCAGAACTAGGAGCGGCTGGGTGCCAACATGAATCACCAGAGCTATAGGAGAGGCTGGGTGCCAACATGAATCACCAGAGCTAGGAGCGGCTGGGTGCCAACATGAATCAACAGAGCTAGGATAGGCTGGGTGCCAACATGAATCAACAGAGCTATGGGAGAGGCTGGGTGCCAACATGAATCAACCGAGCTATAGGAGAGGCTGGGTGGCAACATGAATCAACAGAGCTATAGAGAGGCTGGGCTCCAACATGAATCAACAGAGCTATAGGAGAGGCTGGGTGCCAACATGAATCAACAGAGCTATAGGAGAGGCTGGGTGCCAACATGAATCAACAGAGCTATAGAGCGGCTGGGTGCCAACATGAATCACCAGAGCTATAGGCGAGGTTGGGTGCCAACATGAATCAACAGAGCTATAGGAGAGGCTGGGTGCCAACATGAATCAACAGAGCTATAGGAGAGGCTGGGTGCCAACATGAATCAACAGAGCTAGGAGCGGCTGGGTGCCAACATGAATCAACAGAGCTATAGAGCGGCTGGGTGCCAACATGAATCAACAGAGCTATAGAGCGGCTGGGTGACAAACATGAATCACCAGAACTAGGAGAGGCTGGGTGTCAACATGAATCAACAGAGCTATAGAGCGGCTGGGTGCCAACATGAATCAACAGAGCTATAGAGCGGCTGGGTGCCAACATGAATCAACAGAGCTATAGAGCGGCTGGGTGCCAACATGAATCAACAGAGCTATAGGAGCGGCTGGGTGCCAACATGAATCACCAGAGCTAGGAGCGGCTGGGTGCCAAATTGAATCAACAGAGCTAGGATAGGCTGGGTGCCAACATGAATCAACAGAGCTATGGGAGAGGCTGGGTGCCAACATGAATCAACCGAGCTATAGGAGAGGCTGGGTGGCAACATGAATCAACAGAGCTATAGAGAGGCTGGGCTCCAACATGAATCAACAGAGCTATAGGAGAGGCTGGGTGCCAACATGAATCAACAGAGCTATAGAGCGGCTGGGTGCCAACATGAATCACCAGAGCTATAGGAGAGGCTGGGTGCCAACATGAATCAACAGAGCTATAGGAGAGGCTGGGTGCCAACATGAATCAACAGAGCTATAGGAGAGGCTGGGTGCCAACATGAATCAACAGAGCTAGGAGCGGCTGGGTGCCAACATGAATCAACAGAGCTATAGAGCGGCTGGGTGCCAACATGAATCAACAGAGCTATAGAGCGGCTGGGTGACAAACATGAATCACCAGAACTAGGAGAGGCTGGGTGTCAACATGAATCAACAGAGCTATAGAGCGGCTGGGTGCCAACATGAATCAACAGAGCTATAGGAGAGGCTGGGTGCCAACATGAATCAACAGAGCTATAGAGCGGCTGGGTGCCAACATGAATCACCAGAGCTATAGGAGAGGCTGGGTGCCAACATGAATCAACAGAGCTACAGGAGAGGCTGGGTGCCAACATGAATCAACAGAGCTATAGGAGAGGCTGGGTGCCAACATGAATCAACAGAGCTAGGAGCGGCTGGGTGCCAAAATGAATCAACAGAGCTAGGAGCGGCTGGGTGGCAACATGAATCAACAGAGCTATAGGAGAGGCTGGGTGCCAACATGAATCACCAGAGCTAGGAGAGGCTGGGTGCCAACATGAATCAACAGAGCTATAGGTTAGGCTGGGTGCCAACATGAATCAACAGAGCTATACGAGAGGCTGGGTGCCAACATGAATCAACAGAGCTATACGAGAGGCTGGGTGCCAACATGAATCACCAGAGCTAGGAGCGGCTGGGTGCCAACATGAATCAACATAGCTATAGGAGAGGCTGGGTGCCAACATGAATCACCAGAGCTAGGAGCGGCTGGGTGCCAACATGAATCAACAGAGCTATAGGAGCGGCTGGGTGCCAACATGAATCAACAGAGCTATAGGAGAGGCTGGGTGCCAACATGAATCACCAGAGCTATAGGAGAGGCTGGGTGCCAACATGAATCAACAGAGCTATAGGAGAGGCTGGGTGCCAACATGAATCAACAGAGCTATAGGAGAGGCTGGGTGCCAACATGAATCAACAGAGCTATAGAGCGGCTGGGTGCCAACATGAATCAACAGAGCTATAGAGCGGCTGGGTGACAAACATGAATCACCAGAACTAGGAGAGGCTGGGTGCCAACATGAATCAACAGAGCTATAGAGCGGCTGGGTGCCAACATGAATCAACAGAGCTATAGAGCGGCTGGGTGCCAACATGAATCAACAGAGCTATAGGAGCGGCTGGGTGCCAACATGAATCAACAGAGCTATAGGAGCGGCTGGGTGCCAACATGAATCAACAGAGCTATAGAGCGGCTGGGTACCAACATGAATCAACAGAGCTATAGAGCGGCTGGGTGCCAACATGAATCAACAGAGCTATAGGAGAGGCTGGGTGCCAACATGAATCAACAGAGCTATAGGAGAGGCTGGGTGCCAACATGAATCAACAGAGCTAGGAGCGGCTGGGTGCCAACATGAATCACCAGAGCTAGGAGCGGCTGGGTGCCAACATGAATCACCAGAGCTAGGAGCGGCTGGGTGCCAACATGAATCAACAGAGCTATAGGAGCGGCTGGGTGCCAACATGAATCAACAGAGCTATAGGAGAGGCTGGGTGCCAACATGAATCACCAGAGCTATAGGAGAGGCTGGGTGCCAACATGAATCAACAGAGCTATAGGAGAGGCTGGGTGCCAACATGAATCAACAGAGCTATAGGAGAGGCTGGGTGCCAACATGAATCAACAGAGCTATAGAGCGGCTGGGTGCCAACATGAATCAACAGAGCTATAGAGCGGCTGGGTGACAAACATGAATCACCAGAACTAGTAGAGGCTGGGTGTCAACATGAATCAACAGAGCTATAGAGCGGCTGGGTGCCAACATGAATCAACAGAGCTATAGAGCGGCTGGGTGCCAACATGAATCAACAGAGCTATAGAGCGGCTGGGTGCCAACATGAATCAACAGAGCTATAGAGCGGCTGGGTGCCAACATGAATCAACAGAGCTATAGAGCGGCTGCGTGCCAACATGAATCAACAGAGCTATAGGAGCGGCTGGGTGCCAACATGAATCAACAGAGCTATAGGAGCGGCTTGGGTGCCAACATGAATCAACAGAGCTATAGAGCGGCTGGGTGCCAACATGAATCAACAGAGCTATAGAGCGGCTGGGTGCCAACATGAATCAACAGAGCTATAGAGTGGCTGGGTGCAAACATGAATCAACAGAGCTATAGGAGCGGCTGGGTGCCAACATGAATCAACAGAGCTATAGGAGCGGCTGGGTGCCAACATGAATCAACAGAGCTATAGAGCGGCTGGGTGGCAACATGAATCAACAGAGCTATAGAGCGGCTGGGTGCCAACATGAATCAACAGAGCTATTGAGCGGCTGGGTGCCAACATGAATCAACAGAGCTATAGGAGCGGCTGGGTGCCAACATGAATCACCAGAGCTATAGGAGAGGCTGGGTGCCAACATGAATCAACAGAGCTATAGGAGCGGCTGGGTGCCAACATGAATCACCAGAGCTATAGGAGAGGCTGGGTGCCAACATGAATCACCAGAGCTATAGGAGAGGCTGGGTGCCAACATGAATCAACAGAGCTAGGAGCGGCTGGGTGCCAACATGAATCAACAGAGCTATAGAGCGGCTGGGTGGCAACATGAATCAACAGAGCTATAGAGCGGCTGGGTGACAAACATGAATCACCAGAACTAGGAGAGGCTGGGTGTCAACATGAATCAACAGAGCTATAGAGCGGCTGGGTGCCAACATGAATCAACAGAGCTATAGAGCGGCTGGGTGCCAACATGAATCAACAGAGCTATAGAGCGGCTGGGTGCCAACATGAATCAACAGAGCTATAGGAGCGGCTGGGTGCCAACATGAATCAACAGAGCTATAGGAGCGGCTGGGTGCCAACATGAATCAACAGAGCTATAGAGCGGCTGGGTGCCAACATGAATCAACAGAGCTATAGAGCGGCTGGGTGCCAACATGAATCAACAGAGCTATAGAGCGGCTGGGTGCCAACATGAATCAACAGAGCTATAGGAGCGGCTGGGTGCCAACATGAATCACCAGAGCTATAGGAGAGGCTGGGTGCCAACATGAATCAACAGAGATATAGGAGAGGCTGGGTGCCAACATGAATCAACAGAGCTAGGATAGGCTGGGTGCCAACATGAATCAACAGAGCTATGGGAGAGGCTGGGTGCCAACATGAATCACCAGAGCTATAGGAGAGGCTGGGTGCCAACATGAATCACCAGAGCTATAGGAGAGGCTGGGTGCCAACATGAATCACCAGAGCTAGGAGCGGCTGGGTGCCAACATGAATCAACAGAGCTAGGATAGGCTGGGTGCCAACATGAATCAACAGAGCTATGGGAGAGGCTGGGTGCCAACATGAATCAACCGAGCTATAGGAGAGGCTGGGTGGCAACATGAATCAACAGAGCTATAGAGAGGCTGGGCTCCAACATGAATCACCAGAGCTATAGGAGAGGTTGGGTGCCAACATGAATCAACAGAGCTATAGGAGAGGCTGGGTGCCAACATGAATCAACAGAGCTATAGGAGAGGCTGGGTGCCAACATGAATCAACAGAGCTAGGAGCGGCTGGGTGCCAACATGAATCAACAGAGCTATAGAGCGGCTGGGTGCCAACATGAATCAACAGAGCTATAGAGCGGCTGGGTGACAAACATGAATCACCAGAACTAGGAGAGGCTGGGTGTCAACATGAATCAACAGAGCTATAGAGCGGCTGGGTGCCAACATGAATCAACAGAGCTATAGAGCGGCTGGGTGCCAACATGAATCAACAGAGCTATAGAGCGGCTGGGTGCCAACATGAATCAACAGAGCTATAGGAGCGGCTGGGTGCCAACATGAATCAACAGAGCTATAGGAGCGGCTGGGTGCCAACATGAATCAACAGAGCTATAGAGCGGCTGGGTGCCAACATGAATCAACAGAGCTATAGAGCGGCTGGGTGCCAACATGAATCAACAGAGCTATAGAGCGGCTGGGTGCCAACATGAATCAACAGAGCTATAGGAGCGGCTGGGTGCCAACATGAATCACCAGAGCTATAGGATAGGCTGGGTGCCAACATGAATCAACAGAGCTATAGGAGCGGCTGGGTGCCAACATGAATCACCAGAGCTATAGGAGAGGCTGGGTGCCAACATGAATCAACAGAGGTATAGGAGAGGCTGGGTGCCAACATGAATCAACAGAGCTAGGATATGCTGGGTGCCAACATGAATCAACAGAGCTATGGGAGAGGCTGGGTGCCAACATGAATCACCAGAGCTATAGGAGAAGCTGGGTGCCAACATGAATCAACAGAGCTATAGAGAGGCTGGGTGCCAACATGAATCAACAGAGCTATAGGAGAGGCTGGGTGCCAACATGAATCAACAGAGCTATAGAGCGGCTGGGTGCCAACATGAATCAACAGAGCTATACGAGAGGCTCGGTGCCAACATGAATCAAGAGAGCTAGGAGAGGCTGGGTGCCAACATGAATCACCAGAGCTAGGAGCGGCTGGGTGCCAACATGAATCAACAGAGCTAAGATAGGCTGGGTGCCAACATGAATCAACAGAGCTATGGGAGAGGCTGGGTGCCAACATGAATCAACAGAGCTATAGGAGAGGCTGGGTGCCAACATGAATCAACAGAGCTATAGAGAGGCTGGGTGCCAACATGAATCAACAGAGCTATAGGAGAGGCTGGGTGCCAACATGAATCAACAGAGCTATAGGAGAGGCTGGGTGCCAACATGAATCAACAGAGCTAGGAGCGGCTGGGTGCCAACATGAATCAACAGAGCTAGGATAGGCTGGGTGCCAACATGAATCAACAGAGCTATGGGAGAGACTGGGTGCCAACATGAATCAACAGAGCTATAGGAGAGGCTGGGTGGCAACATGAATCAACAGAGCTATAGAGAGGCTGGGTGCCAACATGAATCAACAGAGCTATAGGAGAGGCTGGGTGCCAACATGAATCAACAGAGCTATAGAGCGGCTGGGTGCCAACATGAATCACCAGAGCTATAGGAGAGGCTGGGTGCCAACATGAATCAACAGAGCTACAGGAGAGGCTGGGTGCCAACATGAATCAACAGAGCTATAGGAGAGGCTGGGTGCCAACATGAATCAACAGAGCTAGGAGCGGCTGGGTGCCAAAATGAATCAACAGAGCTAGGAGCGGCTGGGTGGCAACATGAATCAACAGAGCTATAGGAGAGGCTGGGTGCCAACATGAATCACCAGAGCTAGGAGAGGCTGGGTGCCAACATGAATCAACAGAGCTATAGGTTAGGCTGGGTGCCAACATGAATCAACAGAGCTATACGAGAGGCTGGGTGCCAACATGAATCACCAGAGCTAGGAGCGGCTGGGTGCCAACATGAATCAACATAGCTATAGGAGAGGCTGGGTGCCAACATGAATCACCAGAGCTAGGAGCGGCTGGGTGCCAACATGAATCAACAGAGCTATAGGAGCGGCTGGGTGCCAACATGAATCAACAGAGCTATAGGAGAGGCTGGGTGCCAACATGAATCACCAGAGCTATAGGAGAGGCTGGGTGCCAACATGAATCAACAGAGCTATAGGAGAGGCTGGGTGCCAACATGAATCAACAGAGCTATAGGAGAGGCTGGGTGCCAACATGAATCAACAGAGCTATAGAGCGGCTGGGTGCCAACATGAATCAACAGAGCTATAGAGCGGCTGGGTGACAAACATGAATCACCAGAACTAGGAGAGGCTGGGTGCCAACATGAATCAACAGAGCTATAGAGCGGCTGGGTGCCAACATGAATCAACAGAGCTATAGAGCGGCTGGGTGCCAACATGAATCAACAGAGCTATAGGAGCGGCTGGGTGCCAACATGAATCAACAGAGCTATAGGAGCGGCTGGGTGCCAACATGAATCAACAGAGCTATAGAGCGGCTGGGTACCAACATGAATCAACAGAGCTATAGAGCGGCTGGGTGCCAACATGAATCAACAGAGCTATAGGAGAGGCTGGGTGCCAACATGAATCAACAGAGCTATAGGAGAGGCTGGGTGCCAACATGAATCAACAGAGCTAGGAGCGGCTGGGTGCCAACATGAATCAACAGAGCTAGGAGCGGCTGGGTGCCAACATGAATCACCAGAGCTAGGAGCGGCTGGGTGCCAACATGAATCAACAGAGCTATAGGAGCGGCTGGGTGCCAACATGAATCAACAGAGCTATAGGAGAGGCTGGGTGCCAACATGAATCACCAGAGCTATAGGAGAGGCTGGGTGCCAACATGAATCAACAGAGCTATAGGAGAGGCTGGGTGCCAACATGAATCAACAGAGCTATAGGAGAGGCTGGGTGCCAACATGAATCACCAGAGCTATAGGAGAGGCTGGGTGCCAACATGAATCAACAGAGCTATAGGAGAGGCTGGGTGCCAACATGAATCAACAGAGCTATAGGAGAGGCTGGGTGCCAACATGAATCAACAGAGCTATAGAGCGGCTGGGTGCCAACATGAATCAACAGAGCTATAGAGCGGCTGGGTGACAAACATGAATCACCAGAACTAGTAGAGGCTGGGTGTCAACATGAATCAACAGAGCTATAGAGCGGCTGGGTGCCAACATGAATCAACAGAGCTATAGAGCGGCTGGGTGCCAACATGAATCAACAGAGCTATAGAGCGGCTGGGTGCCAACATGAATCAACAGAGCTATAGAGCGGCTGGGTGCCAACATGAATCAACAGAGCTATAGAGCGGCTGCGTGCCAACATGAATCAACAGAGCTATAGGAGCGGCTGGGTGCCAACATGAATCAACAGAGCTATAGGAGCGGCTTGGGTGCCAACATGAATCAACAGAGCTATGGGAGAGGCTGGGTGCCAACATGAATCACCAGAGCTATAGGAGAGGCTGGGTGCCAACATGAATCAACAGAGCTATAGAGAGGCTGGGTGCCAACATGAATCACCAGAGCTATAGGAGAGGCTGGGTGCCAACATGAATCAACAGAGCTATAGAGCGGCTGGGTGCCAACATGAATCAACAGAGCTATAGAGCGGCTGCGTGCCAACATGAATCAACAGAGCTATACGAGAGGCTGGGTGCCAACATGAATCACCAGAGCTAGGAGCGGCTGGGTGCCAACATGAATCAACAGAGCTAGGATAGGCTGGGTGCCAACATGAATCAACAGAGCTATGGGAGAGACTGGGTGCCAACATGAATCAACAGAGCTATAGGAGAGGCTGGGTGGCAACATGAATCAACAGAGCTATAGAGAGGCTGGGTGCCAACATGAATCAACAGAGCTATAGGAGAGGCTGGGTGCCAACATGAATCAACAGAGCTATAGGAGAGGCTGGGTGCCAACATGAATCACCAGAGCTATAGGAGAGGCTGGGTGCCAACATGAATCAACAGAGCTATAGGAGAGGCTGGGTGCCAACATGAATCAACAGAGCTATAGGAGAGGCTGGGTGCCAACATGAATCAACAGAGCTATAGAGCGGCTGGGTGCCAACATGAATCAACAGAGCTATAGAGCGGCTGGGTGACAAACATGAATCACCAGAACTAGTAGAGGCTGGGTGTCAACATGAATCAACAGAGCTATAGAGCGGCTGGGTGCCAACATGAATCAACAGAGCTATAGAGCGGCTGGGTGCCAACATGAATCACCAGAGCTATAGGAGAAGCTGGGTGCCAACATGAATCAACAGAGCTATAGAGAGGCTGGGTGCCAACATGAATCAACAGAGCTATAGGAGAGGCTGGGTGCCAACATGAATCAACAGAGCTATAGAGCGGCTGGGTGCCAACATGAATCAACAGAGCTATACGAGAGGCTCGGTGCCAACATGAATCAAGAGAGCTAGGAGAGGCTGGGTGCCAACATGAATCACCAGAGCTAGGAGCGGCTGGGTGCCAACATGAATCAACAGAGCTAAGATAGGCTGGGTGCCAACATGAATCAACAGAGCTATGGGAGAGGCTGGGTGCCAACATGAATCAACAGAGCTATAGGAGAGGCTGGGTGCCAACATGAATCAACAGAGCTATAGAGAGGCTGGGTGCCAACATGAATCAACAGAGCTATAGGAGAGGCTGGGTGCCAACATGAATCAACAGAGCTATAGGAGAGGCTGGGTGCCAACATGAATCAACAGAGCTAGGAGCGGCTGGGTGCCAACATGAATCAACAGAGCTAGGATAGGCTGGGTGCCAACATGAATCAACAGAGCTATGGGAGAGACTGGGTGCCAACATGAATCAACAGAGCTATAGGAGAGGCTGGGTGGCAACATGAATCAACAGAGCTATAGAGAGGCTGGGTGCCAACATGAATCAACAGAGCTATAGGAGAGGCTGGGTGCCAACATGAATCAACAGAGCTATAGAGCGGCTGGGTGCCAACATGAATCACCAGAGCTATAGGAGAGGCTGGGTGCCAACATGAATCAACAGAGCTACAGGAGAGGCTGGGTGCCAACATGAATCAACAGAGCTATAGGAGAGGCTGGGTGCCAACATGAATCAACAGAGCTAGGAGCGGCTGGGTGCCAAAATGAATCAACAGAGCTAGGAGCGGCTGGGTGGCAACATGAATCAACAGAGCTATAGGAGAGGCTGGGTGCCAACATGAATCACCAGAGCTAGGAGAGGCTGGGTGCCAACATGAATCAACAGAGCTATAGGTTAGGCTGGGTGCCAACATGAATCAACAGAGCTATAGGAGAGGCTGGGTGGCAACATGAATCAACAGAGCTATAGAGAGGCTGGGTGCCAACATGAATCAACAGAGCTATAGGAGAGGCTGGGTGCCAACATGAATCAACAGAGCTATAGGAGAGGCTGGGTGCCAACATGAATCACCAGAGCTATAGGAGAGGCTGGGTGCCAACATGAATCAACAGAGCTATAGGAGAGGCTGGGTGCCAACATGAATCAACAGAGCTATAGGAGAGGCTGGGTGCCAACATGAATCAACAGAGCTATAGAGCGGCTGGGTGCCAACATGAATCAACAGAGCTATAGAGCGGCTGGGTGACAAACATGAATCACCAGAACTAGTAGAGGCTGGGTGTCAACATGAATCAACAGAGCTATAGAGCGGCTGGGTGCCAACATGAATCAACAGAGCTATAGAGCGGCTGGGTGCCAACATGAATCACCAGAGCTATAGGAGAAGCTGGGTGCCAACATGAATCAACAGAGCTATAGAGAGGCTGGGTGCCAACATGAATCAACAGAGCTATAGGAGAGGCTGGGTGCCAACATGAATCAACAGAGCTATAGAGCGGCTGGGTGCCAACATGAATCAACAGAGCTATACGAGAGGCTCGGTGCCAACATGAATCAAGAGAGCTAGGAGAGGCTGGGTGCCAACATGAATCACCAGAGCTAGGAGCGGCTGGGTGCCAACATGAATCAACAGAGCTAAGATAGGCTGGGTGCCAACATGAATCAACAGAGCTATGGGAGAGGCTGGGTGCCAACATGAATCAACAGAGCTATAGGAGAGGCTGGGTGCCAACATGAATCAACAGAGCTATAGAGAGGCTGGGTGCCAACATGAATCAACAGAGCTATAGGAGAGGCTGGGTGCCAACATGAATCAACAGAGCTATAGGAGAGGCTGGGTGCCAACATGAATCAACAGAGCTAGGAGCGGCTGGGTGCCAACATGAATCAACAGAGCTAGGATAGGCTGGGTGCCAACATGAATCAACAGAGCTATGGGAGAGACTGGGTGCCAACATGAATCAACAGAGCTATAGGAGAGGCTGGGTGGCAACATGAATCAACAGAGCTATAGAGAGGCTGGGTGCCAACATGAATCAACAGAGCTATAGGAGAGGCTGGGTGCCAACATGAATCAACAGAGCTATAGAGCGGCTGGGTGCCAACATGAATCACCAGAGCTATAGGAGAGGCTGGGTGCCAACATGAATCAACAGAGCTACAGGAGAGGCTGGGTGCCAACATGAATCAACAGAGCTATAGGAGAGGCTGGGTGCCAACATGAATCAACAGAGCTAGGAGCGGCTGGGTGCCAAAATGAATCAACAGAGCTAGGAGCGGCTGGGTGGCAACATGAATCAACAGAGCTATAGGAGAGGCTGGGTGCCAACATGAATCACCAGAGCTAGGAGAGGCTGGGTGCCAACATGAATCAACAGAGCTATAGGTTAGGCTGGGTGCCAACATGAATCAACAGAGCTATACGAGAGGCTGGGTGCCAACATGAATCACCAGAGCTAGGAGCGGCTGGGTGCCAACATGAATCAACATAGCTATAGGAGAGGCTGGGTGCCAACATGAATCACCAGAGCTAGGAGCGGCTGGGTGCCAACATGAATCAACAGAGCTATAGGAGCGGCTGGGTGCCAACATGAATCAACAGAGCTATAGGAGAGGCTGGGTGCCAACATGAATCACCAGAGCTATAGGAGAGGCTGGGTGCCAACATGAATCAACAGAGCTATAGGAGAGGCTGGGTGCCAACATGAATCAACAGAGCTATAGGAGAGGCTGGGTGCCAACATGAATCAACAGAGCTATAGAGCGGCTGGGTGCCAACATGAATCAACAGAGCTATAGAGCGGCTGGGTGACAAACATGAATCACCAGAACTAGGAGAGGCTGGGTGCCAACATGAATCAACAGAGCTATAGAGCGGCTGGGTGCCAACATGAATCAACAGAGCTATAGAGCGGCTGGGTGCCAACATGAATCAACAGAGCTATAGGAGCGGCTGGGTGCCAACATGAATCAACAGAGCTATAGGAGCGGCTGGGTGCCAACATGAATCAACAGAGCTATAGAGCGGCTGGGTACCAACATGAATCAACAGAGCTATAGAGCGGCTGGGTGCCAACATGAATCAACAGAGCTATAGGAGAGGCTGGGTGCCAACATGAATCAACAGAGCTATAGGAGAGGCTGGGTGCCAACATGAATCAACAGAGCTAGGAGCGGCTGGGTGCCAACATGAATCAACAGAGCTAGGAGCGGCTGGGTGCCAACATGAATCACCAGAGCTAGGAGCGGCTGGGTGCCAACATGAATCAACAGAGCTATAGGAGCGGCTGGGTGCCAACATGAATCAACAGAGCTATAGGAGAGGCTGGGTGCCAACATGAATCACCAGAGCTATAGGAGAGGCTGGGTGCCAACATGAATCAACAGAGCTATAGGAGAGGCTGGGTGCCAACATGAATCAACAGAGCTATAGGAGAGGCTGGGTGCCAACATGAATCAACAGAGCTATAGAGCGGCTGGGTGCCAACATGAATCAACAGAGCTATAGAGCGGCTGGGTGACAAACATGAATCACCAGAACTAGTAGAGGCTGGGTGTCAACATGAATCAACAGAGCTATAGAGCGGCTGGGTGCCAACATGAATCAACAGAGCTATAGAGCGGCTGGGTGCCAACATGAATCAACAGAGCTATAGAGCGGCTGGGTGCCAACATGAATCAACAGAGCTATAGAGCGGCTGGGTGCCAACATGAATCAACAGAGCTATAGAGCGGCTGCGTGCCAACATGAATCAACAGAGCTATAGGAGCGGCTGGGTGCCAACATGAATCAACAGAGCTATAGGAGCGGCTTGGGTGCCAACATGAATCAACAGAGCTATAGAGCGGCTGGGTGCCAACATGAATCAACAGAGCTATAGAGCGGCTGGGTGCCAACATGAATCAACAGAGCTATAGAGTGGCTGGGTGCAAACATGAATCAACAGAGCTATAGGAGCGGCTGGGTGCCAACATGAATCAACAGAGCTATAGGAGCGGCTGGGTGCCAACATGAATCAACAGAGCTATAGAGCGGCTGGGTGGCAACATGAATCAACAGAGCTATAGAGCGGCTGGGTGCCAACATGAATCAACAGAGCTATTGAGCGGCTGGGTGCCAACATGAATCAACAGAGCTATAGGAGCGGCTGGGTGCCAACATGAATCACCAGAGCTATAGGAGAGGCTGGGTGCCAACATGAATCAACAGAGCTATAGGAGCGGCTGGGTGCCAACATGAATCACCAGAGCTATAGGAGAGGCTGGGTGCCAACATGAATCACCAAAGCTATAGGAGAGGCTGGGTGCCAACATGAATCAACAGAGCTAGGATAGGCTGGGTGCCAACATGAATCACCAGAGCTAGGAGCGGCTGGGTGCCAACATGAATCAACAGAGCTAGGATAGGCTGGGTGCCAACATGAATCAACAGAGCTATGGGAGAGGCTGGGTGCCAACATGAATCAACAGAGCTATAGGAGAGGCTGGGTGCCAACATGAATCAACAGAGCTATAGGAGAGGCTGGGTGGCAACATGAATCAACAGAGCTATAGAGAGGCTGGGCTCCAACATGAATCAACAGAGCTATAGGAGAGGCTGGGTGCCAACATGAATCAACAGAGCTATAGGAGAGGCTGGGTGCCAACATGAATCAACAGAGCTATAGGAGAGGCTGGGTGCCAACATGAATCAACAGAGCTATAGGAGAGGCTGGGTGCCAACATGAATCAACAGAGCTAGGATAGGCTGGGTGCCAACATGAATCACCAGAGCTAGGAGCGGCTGGGTGCCAACATGAATCAACAGAGCTAGGATAGGCTGGGTGCCAACATGAATCAACAGAGCTATGGGAGAGGCTGGGATGCCAACATGAATCAACAGAGCTATAGGAGAGGCTGGGTGGCAACATGAATCAACAGAGCTATAGGAGAGGCTGGGTGCCAACATGAATCAACAGAGCTATAGGAGAGGCTGGGTGGCAACATGAATCAACAGAGCTATAGAGAGGCTGGGCTCCAACATGAATCAACAGAGCTATAGGAGAGGCTGGGTGCCAACATGAATCAACAGAGCTATAGGAGAGGCTGGGTGCCAACATGAATCAACAGAGCTATAGGAGAGGCTGGGTGCCAACATGAATCAACAGAGCTATAGGAGAGGCTGGGTGCCAACATGAATCAACAGAGCTAGGATAGGCTGGGTGCCAACATGAATCACCAGAGCTAGGAGCGGCTGGGTGCCAACATGAATCAACAGAGCTAGGATAGGCTGGGTGCCAACATGAATCAACAGAGCTATGGGAGAGGCTGGGATGCCAACATGAATCAACAGAGCTATAGGAGAGGCTGGGTGGCAACATGAATCAACAGAGCTATAGAGAGGCTGGGTGCCAACATGAATCAACAGAGCTATAGGAGAGGCTGGGTGCCAACATGAATCAACAGAGCTATAGGAGAGGCTGGGTGCCAACATGAATCAACAGAGCTATAGAGCGGCTGGGTGACAACGTGAATCACCAGAGCTATAGGAGAGGCTGGGTGCCAATATGAATCAACAGAGCTATAGGAGAGGCTGGGTGCCAACATGAATCAACAGAGCTATAGGAGAGGCTGGGTGCCAACATGAATCAACAGAGCTAGGATAGGCTGGGTGCCAACATGAATCACCAGAGCTAGGAGCGGCTGGGTGCCAACATGAATCAACAGAGCTAGGATAGGCTGGGTGCCAACATGAATCAACAGAGCTATGGGAGAGGCTGGGATGCCAACATGAATCAACAGAGCTATAGGAGAGGCTGGGTGGCAACATGAATCAACAGAGCTATAGAGAGGCTGGGTGCCAACATGAATCAACAGAGCTATAGGAGAGGCTGGGTGCCAACATGAATCAACAGAGCTATAGGAGAGGCTGGGTGCCAACATGAATCAACAGAGCTATAGAGCGGCTGGGTGACAACGTGAATCACCAGAGCTATAGGAGAGGCTGGGTGCCAATATGAATCAACAGAGCTATAGGAGAGGCTGGGTGCCAACATGAATCAACAGAGCTATAGGAGAAGCTGGGTGCCAACATGAATCAACAGAGCTAGGAGCGGCTGGGTGCCAAAATGAATCAACAGAGCTAGGAGCGGCTGGGTGGCAACATGAATCAACAGAGCTATAGGAGAGGCTGGGTGCCAACATGAATCACCAGAGCTATAGGAGAGGCTGGGTGCCAACATGAATCACCAGAGCTAGGAGAGGCTGGGTGCCAACATGAATCAACAGAGCTATACGAGAGGCTGGGTGCCAACATGAATCACCAGAACTAGGAGAGGCTGGGTGCCAACATGAATCACCAGAGCTATAGGAGAGGCTGGGTGCCAACATAAATCAACAGAGCTATAGGAGCGGCTGGGTGCCAACATGAATAAACAGAGCTATAGGCGCGGCTGGGTGCCAACATGAATCACCAGAGCTAGGAGCGGCTGGGTGCCAACATGAATCAGCAGAGCTAGGAGAGGCTGGGTGCCAACATGAATCAACATAGCTATAGGAGAGGCTGGGTGCCAACATGAATCACCAGAGCTAGGAGCGGCTGGGTGCCAACATGAATCATCAGAGCTATAGGAGCGGCTGGGTGCCAACATGAATCAACAGAGCTATAGGAGTGGCTGGGTGCCAACATGAATCACCAGAGCTATAGGAAAGGCTGGGTGCCAACATGAATCAACAGAGCTATAGGAGAGGCTGGGTGCCAACATGAATCAACAGAGCTATAGGAGAGGCTGGGTGCCAACATGAATCAACAGAGCTATAGGAGAGGCTGGGTGCCAACATGAATCAACAGAGCTAGGAGCGGCTGGGTGCCAACATGAATCAACAGAGCTAGGAGAGGCTGGGTGCCAACATGAATCAACAGAGCTATAGGAGAGGCTGGGTGCCAACATGAATCAACAGAGCTATAGAGCGGCTGGGTGCCAACATGAATCAACAGAGCTATACGAGAGGCTGGGTGCCAACATGAATCAACAGAGCTAGGAGAGGCTGGGTGCCAACATGAATCAAAAGAGCTAGGAGAGGCTGGGTGCCAACATGAATTACCAGAACTAGGAGCGGCTGGGTGCCAACATGAATCACCAGAGCTATAGGAGAGGCTGGGTGCCAACATGAATCACCAGAGCTATAGGAGAGGCTGGGTGCCAACATGAATCACCTGAGCTAGGAGCGGCTGGGTGCCAACATGAATCACCACAGCTATAGGAGAGGCTGGGTGCCAACATGAATCACCAGAGATATAGGAGAGGCTGGGTGCCAACATGAATCACCAGAGCTAGGAGCGGCTGGGTGCCAACATGAATCACCAAAGCTATAGGAGAGGCTGGGTGCCAACATGAATTACCAGAACTAGGAGCGGCTGGGTGCCAACATGAATCACCAGAGCTATAGGAGAGGCTGGGTGCCAACATGAATCACCAGAGCTAGGAGCGGCTGGGTGCCAACATGAATCAACAGAGCTAGGATAGGCTGGGTGCCAACATGAATCAACAGAGCTATGGGAGAGGCTGGGTGCCAACATGAATCAACCGAGCTATAGGAGAGGCTGGGTGGCAACATGAATCAACAGAGCTATAGAGAGGCTGGGCTCCAACATGAATCAACAGAGCTATAGGAGAGGCTGGGTGCCAACATGAATCAACAGAGCTATAGGAGAGGCTGGGTGCCAACATGAATCAACAGAGCTATAGAGCGGCTGGGTGCCAACATGAATCACCAGAGCTATAGGCGAGGTTGGGTGCCAACATGAATCAACAGAGCTATAGGAGAGGCTGGGTGCCAACATGAATCAACAGAGCTATAGGAGAGGCTGGGTGCCAACATGAATCAACAGAGCTAGGAGCGGCTGGGTGCCAACATGAATCAACAGAGCTATAGAGCGGCTGGGTGCCAACATGAATCAACAGAGCTATAGAGCGGCTGGGTGACAAACATGAATCACCAGAACTAGGAGAGGCTGGGTGTCAACATGAATCAACAGAGCTATAGAGCGGCTGGGTGCCAACATGAATCAACAGAGCTATAGAGCGGCTGGGTGCCAACATGAATCAACAGAGCTATAGAGCGGCTGGGTGCCAACATGAATCAACAGAGCTATAGGAGCGGCTGGGTGCCAACATGAATCACCAGAGCTAGGAGCGGCTGGGTGCCAAATTGAATCAACAGAGCTAGGATAGGCTGGGTGCCAACATGAATCAACAGAGCTATGGGAGAGGCTGGGTGCCAACATGAATCAACCGAGCTATAGGAGAGGCTGGGTGGCAACATGAATCAACAGAGCTATAGAGAGGCTGGGCTCCAACATGAATCAACAGAGCTATAGGAGAGGCTGGGTGCCAACATGAATCAACAGAGCTATAGGAGAGGCTGGGTGCCAACATGAATCAACAGAGCTATAGAGCGGCTGGGTGCCAACATGAATCACCAGAGCTATAGGAGAGGCTGGGTGCCAACATGAATCAACAGAGCTATAGGAGAGGCTGGGTGCCAACATGAATCAACAGAGCTATAGGAGAGGCTGGGTGCCAACATGAATCAACAGAGCTAGGAGCGGCTGGGTGCCAACATGAATCAACAGAGCTATAGAGCGGCTGGGTGCCAACATGAATCAACAGAGCTATAGAGCGGCTGGGTGACAAACATGAATCACCAGAACTAGGAGAGGCTGGGTGTCAACATGAATCAACAGAGCTATAGAGCGGCTGGGTGCCAACATGAATCAACAGAGCTATAGAGCGGCTGGGTGCCAACATGAATCAACAGAGCTATAGAGCGGCTGGGTGCCAACATGAATCAACAGAGCTATAGGAGCGGCTGGGTGCCAACATGAATCAACAGAGCTATAGGAGCGGCTGGGTGCCAACATGAATCAACAGAGCTATAGAGCGGCTGGGTGCCAACATGAATCAACAGAGCTATAGAGCGGCTGGGTGCCAACATGAATCAACAGAGCTATAGAGCGGCTGGGTGCCAACATGAATCAACAGAGCTATAGGAGCGGCTGGGTGCCAACATGAATCACCAGAGCTATAGGATAGGCTGGGTGCCAACATGAATCAACAGAGCTATAGGAGCGGCTGGGTGCCAACATGAATCACCAGAGCTATAGGAGAGGCTGGGTGCCAACATGAATCAACAGAGATATAGGAGAGGCTGGGTGCCAACATGAATCAACAGAGCTAGGATAGGCTGGGTGCCAACATGAATCAACAGAGCTATGGGAGAGGCTGGGTGCCAACATGAATCACCAGAGCTATAGGAGAGGCTGGGTGCCAACATGAATCAACAGAGCTATAGAGAGGCTGGGTGCCAACATGAATCAACAGAGCTATAGGAGAGGCTGGGTGCCAACATGAATCAACAGAGCTATAGAGCGGCTGGGTGCCAACATGAATCAACAGAGCTATACGAGAGGCTGGGTGCCAACATGAATCAACAGAGCTAGGAGAGGCTGGGTGCCAACATGAATCAACAGAGCTAGGAGAGGCTGGGTGCCAACATGAATTACCAGAACTAGGAGCGGCTGGGTGCCAACATGAATCACCAGAGCTATAGGAGAGGCTGGGTGCCAACATGAATCACCAGAGCTAGGAGCGGCTGGGTGCCAACATGAATCAACAGAGCTAGGATAGGCTGGGTGCCAACATGAATCAACAGAGCTATGGGAGAGGCTGGGTGCCAACATGAATCAACCGAGCTATAGGAGAGGCTGGGTGGCAACATGAATCAACAGAGCTATAGAGAGGCTGGGCTCCAACATGAATCACCAGAGCTATAGGAGAGGTTGGGTGCCAACATGAATCAACAGAGCTATAGGAGAGGCTGGGTGCCAACATGAATCAACAGAGCTATAGGAGAGGCTGGGTGCCAACATGAATCAACAGAGCTAGGAGCGGCTGGGTGCCAACATGAATCAACAGAGCTATAGAGCGGCTGGGTGCCAACATGAATCAACAGAGCTATAGAGCGGCTGGGTGACAAACATGAATCACCAGAACTAGGAGAGGCTGGGTGTCAACATGAATCAACAGAGCTATAGAGCGGCTGGGTGCCAACATGAATCAACAGAGCTATAGAGCGGCTGGGTGCCAACATGAATCAACAGAGCTATAGAGCGGCTGGGTGCCAACATGAATCAACAGAGCTATAGGAGCGGCTGGGTGCCAACATGAATCAACAGAGCTATAGGAGCGGCTGGGTGCCAACATGAATCAACAGAGCTATAGAGCGGCTGGGTGCCAACATGAATCAACAGAGCTATAGAGCGGCTGGGTGCCAACATGAATCAACAGAGCTATAGAGCGGCTGGGTGCCAACATGAATCAACAGAGCTATAGGAGCGGCTGGGTGCCAACATGAATCACCAGAGCTATAGGATAGGCTGGGTGCCAACATGAATCAACAGAGCTATAGGAGCGGCTGGGTGCCAACATGAATCACCAGAGCTATAGGAGAGGCTGGGTGCCAACATGAATCAACAGAGGTATAGGAGAGGCTGGGTGCCAACATGAATCAACAGAGCTAGGATATGCTGGGTGCCAACATGAATCAACAGAGCTATGGGAGAGGCTGGGTGCCAACATGAATCACCAGAGCTATAGGAGAAGCTGGGTGCCAACATGAATCAACAGAGCTATAGAGAGGCTGGGTGCCAACATGAATCAACAGAGCTATAGGAGAGGCTGGGTGCCAACATGAATCAACAGAGCTATAGAGCGGCTGGGTGCCAACATGAATCAACAGAGCTATACGAGAGGCTCGGTGCCAACATGAATCAAGAGAGCTAGGAGAGGCTGGGTGCCAACATGAATCACCAGAGCTAGGAGCGGCTGGGTGCCAACATGAATCAACAGAGCTAGGATAGGCTGGGTGCCAACATGAATCAACAGAGCTATGGGAGAGGCTGGGTGCCAACATGAATCAACAGAGCTATAGGAGAGGCTGGGTGCCAACATGAATCAACAGAGCTATAGAGAGGCTGGGTGCCAACATGAATCAACAGAGCTATAGGAGAGGCTGGGTGCCAACATGAATCAACAGAGCTATAGGAGAGGCTGGGTGCCAACATGAATCAACAGAGCTAGGAGCGGCTGGGTGCCAACATGAATCAACAGAGCTAGGATAGGCTGGGTGCCAACATGAATCAACAGAGCTATGGGAGAGACTGGGTGCCAACATGAATCAACAGAGCTATAGGAGAGGCTGGGTGGCAACATGAATCAACAGAGCTATAGAGAGGCTGGGTGCCAACATGAATCAACAGAGCTATAGGAGAGGCTGGGTGCCAACATGAATCAACAGAGCTATAGAGCGGCTGGGTGCCAACATGAATCACCAGAGCTATAGGAGAGGCTGGGTGCCAACATGAATCAACAGAGCTACAGGAGAGGCTGGGTGCCAACATGAATCAACAGAGCTATAGGAGAGGCTGGGTGCCAACATGAATCAACAGAGCTAGGAGCGGCTGGGTGCCAAAATGAATCAACAGAGCTAGGAGCGGCTGGGTGGCAACATGAATCAACAGAGCTATAGGAGAGGCTGGGTGCCAACATGAATCACCAGAGCTAGGAGAGGCTGGGTGCCAACATGAATCAACAGAGCTATAGGTTAGGCTGGGTGCCAACATGAATCAACAGAGCTATACGAGAGGCTGGGTGCCAACATGAATCACCAGAGCTAGGAGCGGCTGGGTGCCAACATGAATCAACATAGCTATAGGAGAGGCTGGGTGCCAACATGAATCACCAGAGCTAGGAGCGGCTGGGTGCCAACATGAATCAACAGAGCTATAGGAGCGGCTGGGTGCCAACATGAATCAACAGAGCTATAGGAGAGGCTGGGTGCCAACATGAATCACCAGAGCTATAGGAGAGGCTGGGTGCCAACATGAATCAACAGAGCTATAGGAGAGGCTGGGTGCCAACATGAATCAACAGAGCTATAGGAGAGGCTGGGTGCCAACATGAATCAACAGAGCTATAGAGCGGCTGGGTGCCAACATGAATCAACAGAGCTATAGAGCGGCTGGGTGACAAACATGAATCACCAGAACTAGGAGAGGCTGGGTGCCAACATGAATCAACAGAGCTATAGAGCGGCTGGGTGCCAACATGAATCAACAGAGCTATAGAGCGGCTGGGTGCCAACATGAATCAACAGAGCTATAGGAGCGGCTGGGTGCCAACATGAATCAACAGAGCTATAGGAGCGGCTGGGTGCCAACATGAATCAACAGAGCTATAGAGCGGCTGGGTACCAACATGAATCAACAGAGCTATAGAGCGGCTGGGTGCCAACATGAATCAACAGAGCTATAGGAGAGGCTGGGTGCCAACATGAATCAACAGAGCTATAGGAGAGGCTGGGTGCCAACATGAATCAACAGAGCTAGGAGCGGCTGGGTGCCAACATGAATCAACAGAGCTAGGAGCGGCTGGGTGCCAACATGAATCACCAGAGCTAGGAGCGGCTGGGTGCCAACATGAATCAACAGAGCTATAGGAGCGGCTGGGTGCCAACATGAATCAACAGAGCTATAGGAGAGGCTGGGTGCCAACATGAATCACCAGAGCTATAGGAGAGGCTGGGTGCCAACATGAATCAACAGAGCTATAGGAGAGGCTGGGTGCCAACATGAATCAACAGAGCTATAGGAGAGGCTGGGTGCCAACATGAATCAACAGAGCTATAGAGCGGCTGGGTGCCAACATGAATCAACAGAGCTATAGAGCGGCTGGGTGACAAACATGAATCACCAGAACTAGTAGAGGCTGGGTGTCAACATGAATCAACAGAGCTATAGAGCGGCTGGGTGCCAACATGAATCAACAGAGCTATAGAGCGGCTGGGTGCCAACATGAATCAACAGAGCTATAGAGCGGCTGGGTGCCAACATGAATCAACAGAGCTATAGAGCGGCTGGGTGCCAACATGAATCAACAGAGCTATAGAGCGGCTGCGTGCCAACATGAATCAACAGAGCTATAGGAGCGGCTGGGTGCCAACATGAATCAACAGAGCTATAGGAGCGGCTTGGGTGCCAACATGAATCAACAGAGCTATAGAGCGGCTGGGTGCCAACATGAATCAACAGAGCTATAGAGCGGCTGGGTGCCAACATGAATCAACAGAGCTATAGAGTGGCTGGGTGCAAACATGAATCAACAGAGCTATAGGAGCGGCTGGGTGCCAACATGAATCAACAGAGCTATAGGAGCGGCTGGGTGCCAACATGAATCAACAGAGCTATAGAGCGGCTGGGTGGCAACATGAATCAACAGAGCTATAGAGCGGCTGGGTGCCAACATGAATCAACAGAGCTATTGAGCGGCTGGGTGCCAACATGAATCAACAGAGCTATAGGAGCGGCTGGGTGCCAACATGAATCACCAGAGCTATAGGAGAGGCTGGGTGCCAACATGAATCAACAGAGCTATAGGAGCGGCTGGGTGCCAACATGAATCACCAGAGCTATAGGAGAGGCTGGGTGCCAACATGAATCACCAAAGCTATAGGAGAGGCTGGGTGCCAACATGAATCAACAGAGCTAGGATAGGCTGGGTGCCAACATGAATCACCAGAGCTAGGAGCGGCTGGGTGCCAACATGAATCAACAGAGCTAGGATAGGCTGGGTGCCAACATGAATCAACAGAGCTATGGGAGAGGCTGGGTGCCAACATGAATCAACAGAGCTATAGGAGAGGCTGGGTGCCAACATGAATCAACAGAGCTATAGAGAGGCTGGGTGCCAACATGAATCAACAGAGCTATAGGAGAGGCTGGGTGCCAACATGAATCAACAGAGCTATAGGAGAGGCTGGGTGCCAACATGAATCAACAGAGCTAGGATAGGCTGGGTGCCAACATGAATCACCAGAGCTAGGAGCGGCTGGGTGCCAACATGAATCAACAGAGCTAGGATAGGCTGGGTGCCAACATGAATCAACAGAGCTATGGGAGAGGCTGGGATGCCAACATGAATCAACAGAGCTATAGGAGAGGCTGGGTGGCAACATGAATCAACAGAGCTATAGAGAGGCTGGGTGCCAACATGAATCAACAGAGCTATAGGAGAGGCTGGGTGCCAACATGAATCAACAGAGCTATAGGAGAGGCTGGGTGCCAACATGAATCAACAGAGCTATAGAGCGGCTGGGTGACAACGTGAATCACCAGAGCTATAGGAGAGGCTGGGTGCCAATATGAATCAACAGAGCTATAGGAGAGGCTGGGTGCCAACATGAATCAACAGAGCTATAGGAGAAGCTGGGTGCCAACATGAATCAACAGAGCTAGGAGCGGCTGGGTGCCAAAATGAATCAACAGAGCTAGGAGCGGCTGGGTGGCAACATGAATCAACAGAGCTATAGGAGAGGCTGGGTGCCAACATGAATCAACAGAGCTATAGAGCGGCTGGGTGCCAACATGAATCAACAGAGCTATACGAGAGGCTCGGTGCCAACATGAATCAAGAGAGCTAGGAGAGGCTGGGTGCCAACATGAATCACCAGAGCTAGGAGCGGCTGGGTGCCAACATGAATCAACAGAGCTAGGATAGGCTGGGTGCCAACATGAATCAACAGAGCTATGGGAGAGGCTGGGTGCCAACATGAATCAACAGAGCTATAGGAGAGGCTGGGTGCCAACATGAATCAACAGAGCTATAGAGAGGCTGGGTGCCAACATGAATCAACAGAGCTATAGGAGAGGCTGGGTGCCAACATGAATCAACAGAGCTATAGGAGAGGCTGGGTGCCAACATGAATCAACAGAGCTAGGAGCGGCTGGGTGCCAACATGAATCAACAGAGCTAGGATAGGCTGGGTGCCAACATGAATCAACAGAGCTATGGGAGAGACTGGGTGCCAACATGAATCAACAGAGCTATAGGAGAGGCTGGGTGGCAACATGAATCAACAGAGCTATAGAGAGGCTGGGTGCCAACATGAATCAACAGAGCTATAGGAGAGGCTGGGTGCCAACATGAATCAACAGAGCTATAGAGCGGCTGGGTGCCAACATGAATCACCAGAGCTATAGGAGAGGCTGGGTGCCAACATGAATCAACAGAGCTACAGGAGAGGCTGGGTGCCAACATGAATCAACAGAGCTATAGGAGAGGCTGGGTGCCAACATGAATCAACAGAGCTAGGAGCGGCTGGGTGCCAAAATGAATCAACAGAGCTAGGAGCGGCTGGGTGGCAACATGAATCAACAGAGCTATAGGAGAGGCTGGGTGCCAACATGAATCACCAGAGCTAGGAGAGGCTGGGTGCCAACATGAATCAACAGAGCTATAGGTTAGGCTGGGTGCCAACATGAATCAACAGAGCTATACGAGAGGCTGGGTGCCAACATGAATCACCAGAGCTAGGAGCGGCTGGGTGCCAACATGAATCAACATAGCTATAGGAGAGGCTGGGTGCCAACATGAATCACCAGAGCTAGGAGCGGCTGGGTGCCAACATGAATCAACAGAGCTATAGGAGCGGCTGGGTGCCAACATGAATCAACAGAGCTATAGGAGAGGCTGGGTGCCAACATGAATCACCAGAGCTATAGGAGAGGCTGGGTGCCAACATGAATCAACAGAGCTATAGGAGAGGCTGGGTGCCAACATGAATCAACAGAGCTATAGGAGAGGCTGGGTGCCAACATGAATCAACAGAGCTATAGAGCGGCTGGGTGCCAACATGAATCAACAGAGCTATAGAGCGGCTGGGTGACAAACATGAATCACCAGAACTAGGAGAGGCTGGGTGCCAACATGAATCAACAGAGCTATAGAGCGGCTGGGTGCCAACATGAATCAACAGAGCTATAGAGCGGCTGGGTGCCAACATGAATCAACAGAGCTATAGGAGCGGCTGGGTGCCAACATGAATCAACAGAGCTATAGGAGCGGCTGGGTGCCAACATGAATCAACAGAGCTATAGAGCGGCTGGGTACCAACATGAATCAACAGAGCTATAGAGCGGCTGGGTGCCAACATGAATCAACAGAGCTATAGGAGCGGCTGGGTGCCAACATGAATCAACAGAGCTATAGGAGCGGCTGGGTGCCAACATGAATCAACAGAGCTATAGGAGAGGCTGGGTGCCAACATGAATCAACAGAGCTATAGAGCGGCTGGGTGCCAACATGAATCACCAGAGCTATAGGAGAGGCTGGGTGCCAACATGAATCAACAGAGCTATAGGAGAGGCTGGGTGCCAACATGAATCAACAGAGCTATAGAGCGGCTGGGTGCCAACATGAATCACCAGAGCTATAGGAGAGGCTGGGTGCCAACATGAATCAACAGAGCTACAGGAGAGGCTGGGTGCCAACATGAATCAACAGAGCTATAGGAGAGGCTGGGTGCCAACATGAATCAACAGAGCTAGGAGCGGCTGGGTGCCAAAATGAATCAACAGAGCTAGGAGCGGCTGGGTGGCAACATGAATCAACAGAGCTATAGGAGAGGCTGGGTGCCAACATGAATCACCAGAGCTAGGAGAGGCTGGGTGCCAACATGAATCAACAGAGCTATAGGTTAGGCTGGGTGCCAACATGAATCAACAGAGCTATACGAGAGGCTGGGTGCCAACATGAATCACCAGAGCTAGGAGCGGCTGGGTGCCAACATGAATCAACATAGCTATAGGAGAGGCTGGGTGCCAACATGAATCACCAGAGCTAGGAGCGGCTGGGTGCCAACATGAATCAACAGAGCTATAGGAGCGGCTGGGTGCCAACATGAATCAACAGAGCTATAGGAGAGGCTGGGTGCCAACATGAATCACCAGAGCTATAGGAGAGGCTGGGTGCCAACATGAATCAACAGAGCTATAGGAGAGGCTGGGTGCCAACATGAATCAACAGAGCTATAGGAGAGGCTGGGTGCCAACATGAATCAACAGAGCTATAGAGCGGCTGGGTGCCAACATGAATCAACAGAGCTATAGAGCGGCTGGGTGACAAACATGAATCACCAGAACTAGGAGAGGCTGGGTGCCAACATGAATCAACAGAGCTATAGAGCGGCTGGGTGCCAACATGAATCAACAGAGCTATAGAGCGGCTGGGTGCCAACATGAATCAACAGAGCTATAGGAGCGGCTGGGTGCCAACATGAATCAACAGAGCTATAGGAGCGGCTGGGTGCCAACATGAATCAACAGAGCTATAGAGCGGCTGGGTACCAACATGAATCAACAGAGCTATAGAGCGGCTGGGTGCCAACATGAATCAACAGAGCTATAGGAGAGGCTGGGTGCCAACATGAATCAACAGAGCTATAGGAGAGGCTGGGTGCCAACATGAATCAACAGAGCTAGGAGCGGCTGGGTGCCAACATGAATCAACAGAGCTAGGAGCGGCTGGGTGCCAACATGAATCACCAGAGCTAGGAGCGGCTGGGTGCCAACATGAATCAACAGAGCTATAGGAGCGGCTGGGTGCCAACATGAATCAACAGAGCTATAGGAGAGGCTGGGTGCCAACATGAATCACCAGAGCTATAGGAGAGGCTGGGTGCCAACATGAATCAACAGAGCTATAGGAGAGGCTGGGTGCCAACATGAATCAACAGAGCTATAGGAGAGGCTGGGTGCCAACATGAATCAACAGAGCTATAGAGCGGCTGGGTGCCAACATGAATCAACAGAGCTATAGAGCGGCTGGGTGACAAACATGAATCACCAGAACTAGTAGAGGCTGGGTGTCAACATGAATCAACAGAGCTATAGAGCGGCTGGGTGCCAACATGAATCAACAGAGCTATAGAGCGGCTGGGTGCCAACATGAATCAACAGAGCTATAGAGCGGCTGGGTGCCAACATGAATCAACAGAGCTATAGAGCGGCTGGGTGCCAACATGAATCAACAGAGCTATAGAGCGGCTGCGTGCCAACATGAATCAACAGAGCTATAGGAGCGGCTGGGTGCCAACATGAATCAACAGAGCTATAGGAGCGGCTTGGGTGCCAACATGAATCAACAGAGCTATAGAGCGGCTGGGTGCCAACATGAATCAACAGAGCTATAGAGCGGCTGGGTGCCAACATGAATCAACAGAGCTATAGAGTGGCTGGGTGCAAACATGAATCAACAGAGCTATAGGAGCGGCTGGGTGCCAACATGAATCAACAGAGCTATAGGAGCGGCTGGGTGCCAACATGAATCAACAGAGCTATAGAGCGGCTGGGTGGCAACATGAATCAACAGAGCTATAGAGCGGCTGGGTGCCAACATGAATCAACAGAGCTATTGAGCGGCTGGGTGCCAACATGAATCAACAGAGCTATAGGAGCGGCTGGGTGCCAACATGAATCACCAGAGCTATAGGAGAGGCTGGGTGCCAACATGAATCAACAGAGCTATAGGAGCGGCTGGGTGCCAACATGAATCACCAGAGCTATAGGAGAGGCTGGGTGCCAACATGAATCACCAAAGCTATAGGAGAGGCTGGGTGCCAACATGAATCAACAGAGCTAGGATAGGCTGGGTGCCAACATGAATCACCAGAGCTAGGAGCGGCTGGGTGCCAACATGAATCAACAGAGCTAGGATAGGCTGGGTGCCAACATGAATCAACAGAGCTATGGGAGAGGCTGGGTGCCAACATGAATCAACAGAGCTATAGGAGAGGCTGGGTGCCAACATGAATCAACAGAGCTATAGAGAGGCTGGGTGCCAACATGAATCAACAGAGCTATAGGAGAGGCTGGGTGCCAACATGAATCAACAGAGCTATAGGAGAGGCTGGGTGCCAACATGAATCAACAGAGCTAGGATAGGCTGGGTGCCAACATGAATCACCAGAGCTAGGAGCGGCTGGGTGCCAACATGAATCAACAGAGCTAGGATAGGCTGGGTGCCAACATGAATCAACAGAGCTATGGGAGAGGCTGGGATGCCAACATGAATCAACAGAGCTATAGGAGAGGCTGGGTGGCAACATGAATCAACAGAGCTATAGAGAGGCTGGGTGCCAACATGAATCAACAGAGCTATAGGAGAGGCTGGGTGCCAACATGAATCAACAGAGCTATAGGAGAGGCTGGGTGCCAACATGAATCAACAGAGCTATAGAGCGGCTGGGTGACAACGTGAATCACCAGAGCTATAGGAGAGGCTGGGTGCCAATATGAATCAACAGAGCTATAGGAGAGGCTGGGTGCCAACATGAATCAACAGAGCTATAGGAGAAGCTGGGTGCCAACATGAATCAACAGAGCTAGGAGCGGCTGGGTGCCAAAATGAATCAACAGAGCTAGGAGCGGCTGGGTGGCAACATGAATCAACAGAGCTATAGGAGAGGCTGGGTGCCAACATGAATCACCAGAGCTATAGGAGAGGCTGGGTGCCAACATGAATCACCAGAACTAGGAGAGGCTGGGTGCCAACATGAATCACCAGAGCTATAGGAGAGGCTGGGTGCCAACATAAATCAACAGAGCTATAGGAGCGGCTGGGTGCCAACATGAATAAACAGAGCTATAGGCGCGGCTGGGTGCCAACATGAATCACCAGAGCTAGGAGCGGCTGGGTGCCAACATGAATCAGCAGAGCTAGGAGAGGCTGGGTGCCAACATGAATCAACATAGCTATAGGAGAGGCTGGGTGCCAACATGAATCACCAGAGCTAGGAGCGGCTGGGTGCCAACATGAATCATCAGAGCTATAGGAGCGGCTGGGTGCCAACATGAATCAACAGAGCTATAGGAGTGGCTGGGTGCCAACATGAATCACCAGAGCTATAGGAAAGGCTGGGTGCCAACATGAATCAACAGAGCTATAGGAGAGGCTGGGTGCCAACATGAATCAACAGAGCTATAGGAGAGGCTGGGTGCCAACATGAATCAACAGAGCTATAGGAGAGGCTGGGTGCCAACATGAATCAACAGAGCTAGGAGCGGCTGGGTGCCAACATGAATCAACAGAGCTAGGAGAGGCTGGGTGGCAACATGAATCAACAGAGCTATAGGAGAGGCTGGGTGCCAACATGAATCAACAGAGCTATAGAGCGGCTGGGTGCCAACATGAATCAACAGAGCTATACGAGAGGCTGGGTGCCAACATGAATCAACAGAGCTAGGAGAGGCTGGGTGCCAACATGAATCAAAAGAGCTAGGAGAGGCTGGGTGCCAACATGAATTACCAGAACTAGGAGCGGCTGGGTGCCAACATGAATCACCAGAGCTATAGGAGAGGCTGGGTGCCAACATGAATCACCAGAGCTATAGGAGAGGCTGGGTGCCAACATGAATCACCTGAGCTAGGAGCGGCTGGGTGCCAACATGAATCACCACAGCTATAGGAGAGGCTGGGTGCCAACATGAATCACCAGAGATATAGGAGAGGCTGGGTGCCAACATGAATCACCAGAGATATAGGAGAGGCTGGGTGGCAACATGAATCACCAGAGCTAGGAGCGGCTGGGTGCCAACATGAATCACCAAAGCTATAGGAGAGGCTGGGTGCCAACATGAATCAACAGAGCTAGGATAGGCTGGGTGCCAACATGAATCACCAGAGCTAGGAGCGGCTGGGTGCCAACATGAATCAACAGAGCTAGGATAGGCTGGGTGCCAACATGAATCAACAGAGCTATGGGAGAGGCTGGGTGCCAACATGAATCAACAGAGCTATAGGAGAGGCTGGGTGCCAACATGAATCAACAGAGCTATAGAGAGGCTGGGTGGCAACATGAATCAACAGAGCTATAGGAGAGGCTGGGTGCCAATATGAATCAACAGAGCTATAGGAGAGGCTGGGTGCCAACATGAATCAACAGAGCTAGGAGCGGCTGGGTGCCAACATGAATCAACAGAGCTAGGAGCGGCTGGGTGCCAACATGAATCAACAGAGCTATAGGAGAGGCTGGGTGCCAACATGAATCACCAGAGATATAGGAGAGGCTGGGTGTCAACATGAATCACCACAGCTATAGGAGAGGCTGGGTGCCAACATGAATCACCAGAGATATAGGAGAGGCTGGGTGCCAACATGAATCACCAGAGATATAGGAGAGGCTGGGTGCCAACATGAATCACCAGAGCTAGGAGCGGCTGGGTGCCAACATGAATCACCAAAGCTATAGGAGAGGCTGGGTGCCAACATGAATCAACAGAGCTAGGATAGGCTGGGTGCCAACATGAATCACCAGAGCTAGGAGCGGCTGGGTGCCAACATGAATCAACAGAGCTAGGATAGGCTGGGTGTCAACATGAATCACCAGAACTAGGAGAGGCTGGGTGCCAATATGAATCAACAGAGCTATAGAGCGGCTGGGTGCCAACATGAATCAACAGAGCTATAGAGCGGCTGGGTGCCAACATGAATCAACAGAGCTATAGAGCGGCTGGGTGACAACATGAATCAACAGAGCTATAGGAGCGGCTGGGTGCCAACATGAATCAACAGAGCTATAGGAGCGGCTGGGTGCCAACATGAATCAACAGAGCTATAGAGCGGCTGGGTGTCAACATGAATCAACAGAGCTATAGAGCGGCTGGGTGCCAACATGAATCAACAGAGCTATAGGAGAGGCTGGGTGCCAACATGAATCACCAGAGCTAGGAGCGGCTGGGTGCCAACATGAATCAACAGAGCTATAGGAGCGGCTGGGTGCCAACATGAATCAACAGAGCTATAGGAGAGGCTGGGTGCCAACATGAATCACCAGAGCTATAGGAGAGGCTGGGTGCCAACATGAATCAACAGAGCTATAGGAGAGGCTGGGTGCCAACATGAATCAACAGAGCTATAGGAGAGGCTGGGTGCCAACATGAATCAACAGAGCTATAGAGCGGCTGGGTGCCAACATGAATCAACAGAGCTATAGAGCGGCTGGGTGACAAACATGAATCACCAGAACTAGGAGAGGCTGGGTGCCAACATGAATCAACAGAGCTATAGAGCGGCTGGGTGCCAACATGAATCAACAGAGCTATAGAGCGGCTGGGTGCCAACATGAATCAACAGAGCTATAGAGCGGCTGGGTGCCAACATGAATCAACAGAGCTATAGGAGCGGCTGGGTGCCAACATGAATCAACAGAGCTATAGGAGAGGCTGGGTGCCAACATGAATCAACAGAGCAATAGGAGAGGCTGGGTGCCAACATGAATCAACAGAGCTATAGAGCGGCTGGGTGCCAACATGAATCACCAGAGCTATAGGAGAGGCTGGGTGCCAACATGAATCAACAGAGCTATAGGAGAGGCTGGGTGCCAACATGAATCAACAGAGCTATAGGAGAGGCTGGGTGCCAACATGAATCAACAGAGCTAGGAGCGGCTGGGTGCCAAAATGAATCAACAGAGCTAGGAGCGGCTGGGTGGCAACATGAATCAACAGAGCTATAGGAGAGGCTGGGTGCCAACATGAATCACCAGAGCTAGGAGAGGCTGGGTACCAACATGAATCAACAGAGCTATAGGAGAGGCTGGGTGCCAACATGAATCAACAGAGCTATAGGAGAGGCTGGGTGCCAACATGAATCAACAGAGCTATAGAGCGGCTGGGTGCCAACATGAATCAACAGAGCTATAGAGCGGCTGGGTGACAAACATGAATCACCAGAACTAGGAGAGGCTGGGTGCCAACATGAATCAACAGAGCTATAGAGCGGCTGGGTGCCAACATGAATCAACAGAGCTATAGAGCGGCTGGGTGCCAACATGAATCAACAGAGCTATAGGAGCGGCTGGGTGCCAACATGAATCAACAGAGCTATAGGAGCGGCTGGGTGCCAACATGAATCAACAGAGCTATAGAGCGGCTGGGTACCAACATGAATCAACAGAGCTATAGAGCGGCTGGGTGCCAACATGAATCAACAGAGCTATAGGAGAGGCTGGGTGCCAACATGAATCAACAGAGCTATAGGAGAGGCTGGGTGCCAACATGAATCAACAGAGCTAGGAGCGGCTGGGTGCCAACATGAATCAACAGAGCTAGGAGCGGCTGGGTGCCAACATGAATCACCAGAGCTAGGAGCGGCTGGGTGCCAACATGAATCAACAGAGCTATAGGAGCGGCTGGGTGCCAACATGAATCAACAGAGCTATAGGAGAGGCTGGGTGCCAACATGAATCACCAGAGCTATAGGAGAGGCTGGGTGCCAACATGAATCAACAGAGCTATAGGAGAGGCTGGGTGCCAACATGAATCAACAGAGCTATAGGAGAGGCTGGGTGCCAACATGAATCAACAGAGCTATAGAGCGGCTGGGTGCCAACATGAATCAACAGAGCTATAGAGCGGCTGGGTGACAAACATGAATCACCAGAACTAGTAGAGGCTGGGTGTCAACATGAATCAACAGAGCTATAGAGCGGCTGGGTGCCAACATGAATCAACAGAGCTATAGAGCGGCTGGGTGCCAACATGAATCAACAGAGCTATAGAGCGGCTGGGTGCCAACATGAATCAACAGAGCTATAGAGCGGCTGGGTGCCAACATGAATCAACAGAGCTATAGAGCGGCTGCGTGCCAACATGAATCAACAGAGCTATAGGAGCGGCTGGGTGCCAACATGAATCAACAGAGCTATAGGAGCGGCTTGGGTGCCAACATGAATCAACAGAGCTATAGAGCGGCTGGGTGCCAACATGAATCAACAGAGCTATAGAGCGGCTGGGTGCCAACATGAATCAACAGAGCTATAGAGCGGCTGGGTGCAAACATGAATCAACAGAGCTATAGGAGCGGCTGGGTGCCAACATGAATCAACAGAGCTATAGGAGCGGCTGGGTGCCAACATGAATCAACAGAGCTATAGAGCGGCTGGGTGGCAACATGAATCAACAGAGCTATAGAGCGGCTGGGTGCCAACATGAATCAACAGAGCTATTGAGCGGCTGGGTGCCAACATGAATCAACAGAGCTATAGGAGCGGCTGGGTGCCAACATGAATCACCAGAGCTATAGGAGAGGCTGGGTGCCAACATGAATCAACAGAGCTATAGGAGCGGCTGGGTGCCAACATGAATCACCAGAGCTATAGGAGAGGCTGGGTGCCAACATGAATCACCAAAGCTATAGGAGAGGCTGGGTGCCAACATGAATCAACAGAGCTAGGATAGGCTGGGTGCCAACATGAATCACCAGAGCTAGGAGCGGCTGGGTGCCAACATGAATCAACAGAGCTAGGATAGGCTGGGTGCCAACATGAATCAACAGAGCTATGGGAGAGGCTGGGTGCCAACATGAATCAACAGAGCTATAGGAGAGGCTGGGTGCCAACATGAATCAACAGAGCTATAGAGAGGCTGGGTGCCAACATGAATCAACAGAGCTATAGGAGAGGCTGGGTGCCAACATGAATCAACAGAGCTATAGGAGAGGCTGGGTGCCAACATGAATCAACAGAGCTAGGATAGGCTGGGTGCCAACATGAATCACCAGAGCTAGGAGCGGCTGGGTGCCAACATGAATCAACAGAGCTAGGATAGGCTGGGTGCCAACATGAATCAACAGAGCTATGGGAGAGGCTGGGATGCCAACATGAATCAACAGAGCTATAGGAGAGGCTGGGTGGCAACATGAATCAACAGAGCTATAGAGAGGCTGGGTGCCAACATGAATCAACAGAGCTATAGGAGAGGCTGGGTGCCAACATGAATCAACAGAGCTATAGGAGAGGCTGGGTGCCAACATGAATCAACAGAGCTATAGAGCGGCTGGGTGACAACATGAATCACCAGAGCTATAGGAGAGGCTGGGTGCCAATATGAATCAACAGAGCTATAGGAGAGGCTGGGTGCCAACATGAATCAACAGAGCTATAGGAGAAGCTGGGTGCCAACATGAATCAACAGAGCTAGGAGCGGCTGGGTGCCAAAATGAATCAACAGAGCTAGGAGCGGCTGGGTGGCAACATGAATCAACAGAGCTATAGGAGAGGCTGGGTGCCAACATGAATCACCAGAGCTATAGGAGAGGCTGGGTGCCAACATGAATCACCAGAGCTAGGAGAGGCTGGGTGCCAACATGAATCAACAGAGCTATACGAGAGGCTGGGTGCCAACATGAATCACCAGAACTAGGAGAGGCTGGGTGCCAACATGAATCACCAGAGCTATAGGAGAGGCTGGGTGCCAACATAAATCAACAGAGCTATAGGAGCGGCTGGGTGCCAACATGAATAAACAGAGCTATAGGCGCGGCTGGGTGCCAACATGAATCACCAGAGCTAGGAGCGGCTGGGTGCCAACATGAATCAGCAGAGCTAGGAGAGGCTGGGTGCCAACATGAATCAACATAGCTATAGGAGAGGCTGGGTGCCAACATGAATCACCAGAGCTAGGAGCGGCTGGGTGCCAACATGAATCATCAGAGCTATAGGAGCGGCTGGGTGCCAACATGAATCAACAGAGCTATAGGAGTGGCTGGGTGCCAACATGAATCACCAGAGCTATAGGAAAGGCTGGGTGCCAACATGAATCAACAGAGCTATAGGAGAGGCTGGGTGCCAACATGAATCAACAGAGCTATAGGAGAGGCTGGGTGCCAACATGAATCAACAGAGCTATAGGAGAGGCTGGGTGCCAACATGAATCAACAGAGCTAGGAGCGGCTGGGTGCCAACATGAATCAACAGAGCTAGGAGAGGCTGGGTGCCAACATGAATCAACAGAGCTATAGGAGAGGCTGGGTGCCAACATGAATCAACAGAGCTATAGAGCGGCTGGGTGCCAACATGAATCAACAGAGCTATACGAGAGGCTGGGTGCCAACATGAATCAACAGAGCTAGGAGAGGCTGGGTGCCAACATGAATCAAAAGAGCTAGGAGAGGCTGGGTGCCAACATGAATTACCAGAACTAGGAGCGGCTGGGTGCCAACATGAATCACCAGAGCTATAGGAGAGGCTGGGTGCCAACATGAATCACCAGAGATATAGGAGAGGCTGGGTGCCAACATGAATCACCAGAGATATAGGAGAGGCTGGGTGCCAACATGAATCACCAGAGCTAGGAGCGGCTGGGTGCCAACATGAATCACCAAAGCTATAGGAGAGGCTGGGTGCCAACATGAATCAACAGAGCTAGGATAGGCTGGGTGCCAACATGAATCACCAGAGCTAGGAGCGGCTGGGTGCCAACATGAATCAACAGAGCTAGGATAGGCTGGGTGCCAACATGAATCAACAGAGCTATGGGAGAGGCTGGGTGCCAACATGAATCAACAGAGCTATAGGAGAGGCTGGGTGCCAACATGAATCAACAGAGCTATAGAGAGGCTGGGTGGCAACATGAATCAACAGAGCTATAGGAGAGGCTGGGTGCCAACATGAATCAACAGAGCTATAGGAGAGGCTGGGTGCCAACATGAATCAACAGAGCTAGGAGCGGCTGGGTGCCAACATGAATCAACAGAGCTAGGAGCGGCTGGGTGCCAACATGAATCAACAGAGCTATAGGAGAGGCTGGGTGCCAACATGAATCACCAGAGATATAGGAGAGGCTGGGTGTCAACATGAATCACCACAGCTATAGGAGAGGCTGGGTGCCAACATGAATCACCAGAGATATAGGAGAGGCTGGGTGCCAACATGAATCACCAGAGATATAGGAGAGGCTGGGTGCCAACATGAATCACCAGAGCTAGGAGCGGCTGGGTGCCAACATGAATCACCAAAGCTATAGGAGAGGCTGGGTGCCAACATGAATCAACAGAGCTAGGATAGGCTGGGTGCCAACATGAATCACCAGAGCTAGGAGCGGCTGGGTGCCAACATGAATCAACAGAGCTAGGATAGGCTGGGTGTCAACATGAATCAACAGAGCTATGGGAGAGGCTGGGTGCCAACATGAATCAACAGAGTTATAGGAGAGGCTGGGTGCCAACATGAATCAACAGAGCTATAGAGAGGCTGGGTGCCAACATGAATCAACAGAGCTATAGGAGAGGCTGGGTGCCAACATGAATCAACAGAGCTATAGGAGAGGCTGGGTGCCAACATGAATCAACAGAGCTATAGAGCGGCTGGGTGCCAACATGAATCACCAGAGCTATAGGAGAGGCTGGGTGCCAACATGAATCAACAGAGCTATAGGAGAGGCTGGGTGCCAACATGAATCAACAGAGCTATAGGAGAGGCTGGGTGCCAACATGAATCAACAGAGCTAGGAGCGGCTGGGTGCCAACATGAATCAACAGAGCTAGGAGCGGCTGGGTGGCAACATGAATCAACAGAGCTATAGGAGAGGCTGGGTGCCAACATGAATCACCAGAGCTAGGAGAGGCTGGGTGCCAACATGAATCGACAGAGCTATAGGAGAGGCTGGGTGTCAACATGAAACAACAGAGCTATACGAGAGGCTGGGTGCCAACATGAATCACCAGAACTAGGAGAGGCTGGGTGCCAACATGAATCACCAGAGCTATAGGAGAGGCTGGGTGCCAACATAAATCAACAGAGCTATAGGAGCGGCTGGGTGCCAACATGAATAAACAGAGCTATAGGAGCGGCTGGGTGCCAACATGAATCACCAGAGCTAGGAGCGGCTGGGTGCCAACATGAATCAGCAGAGCTAGGAGAGGCTGGGTGCCAACATGAATCAACATAGCTATAGGAGAGGCTGGGTGCCAACATGAATCACCAGAGCTAGGAGCGGCTGGGTGCCAACATGAATCAACAGAGCTATAGGAGCGGCTGGGTGCCAACATGAATCAACAGAGCTATAGGAGAGGCTGGGTGCCAACATGAATCACCAGAGCTATAGGAGAGGCTGGGTGCCAACATGAATCAACAGAGCTATAGGAGAGGCTGGGTGCCAACATGAATCAACAGAGCTATAGGAGAGGCTGGGTGCCAACATGAATCAACAGAGCTATAGAGCGGCTGGGTGGCAACATGAATCAACAGAGCTATAGAGCGGCTGGGTGACAAACATGAATCACCAGAACTAGGAGAGGCTGGGTGTCAACATGAATCAACAGAGCTATAGAGCGGCTGGGTGCCAACATGAATCAACAGAGCTATAGAGCGGCTGGGTGCCAACATGAATCAACAGAGCTATAGAGCGGCTGGGTGCAAACATGAATCAACAGAGCTATAGGAGCGGCTGGGTGCCAACATGAATCAACAGAGCTATAGGAGCGGCTGGGTGCCAACATGAATCAACAGAGCTATAGAGCGGCTGGGTGGCAACATGAATCAACAGAGCTATAGAGCGGCTGGGTGCCAACATGAATCAACAGAGCTATTGAGCGGCTGGGTGCCAACATGAATCAACAGAGCTATAGGAGCGGCTGGGTGCCAACATGAATCACCAGAGCTATAGGAGAGGCTGGGTGCCAACATGAATCAACAGAGCTATAGGAGCGGCTGGGTGCCAACATGAATCACCAGAGCTATAGGAGAGGCTGGGTGCCAACATGAATCACCAAAGCTATAGGAGAGGCTGGGTGCCAACATGAATCAACAGAGCTAGGATAGGCTGGGTGCCAACATGAATCACCAGAGCTAGGAGCGGCTGGGTGCCAACATGAATCAACAGAGCTAGGATAGGCTGGGTGCCAACATGAATCAACAGAGCTATGGGAGAGGCTGGGTGCCAACATGAATCAACAGAGCTATAGGAGAGGCTGGGTGCCAACATGAATCAACAGAGCTATAGAGAGGCTGGGTGCCAACATGAATCAACAGAGCTATAGGAGAGGCTGGGTGCCAACATGAATCAACAGAGCTATAGGAGAGGCTGGGTGCCAACATGAATCAACAGAGCTCGGATAGGCTGGGTGCCAACATGAATCACCAGAGCTAGGAGCGGCTGGGTGCCAACATGAATCAACAGAGCTAGGATAGGCTGGGTGCCAACATGAATCAACAGAGCTATGGGAGAGGCTGGGTGCCAACATGAATCAACAGAGCTATAGGAGAGGCTGGGTGGCAACATGAATCAACAGAGCTATAGAGAGGCTGGGTGCCAACATGAATCAACAGAGCTATAGGAGAGGCTGGGTGGCAACATGAATCAACAGAGCTATAGGAGAGGCTGGGTGCCAACATGAATCAATAGAGCTATAGAGCGGCTGGGTGCCAACATGAATCACCAGAGCTATAGGAGAGGCTGGGTGCCAACATGAATCAACAGAGCTATAGGAGAGGCTGGGTGCCAACATGAATCAACAGAGCTATAGGAGAGGCTGGGTGCCAACATGAATCAACAGAGCTAGGAGCGGCTGGGTGCCAAAATGAATCAACAGAGCTAGGAGCGGCTGGGTGGCAACATGAATCAACAGAGCTATAGGAGAGGCTGGGTGCCAACATGAATCACCAGAGCTAGGAGAGGCTGGGTGCCAACATGAATCAACAGAGCTATAGGAGAGGCTGGGTGCCAACATGAATCAACAGAGCTATACGAGAGGCTGGGTGCCAACATGAATCACCAGAACTAGGAGAGGCTGGGTGCCAACATGAATCACCAGAGCTATAGGAGAGGCTGGGTGCCAACATGAATAAACAGAGCTATAGGCGCGGCTGGGTGCCAACATGAATCACCAGAGCTAGGAGCGGCTGGGTGCCAACATGAATCAGCAGAGCTAGGAGAGGCTGGGTGCCAACATGAATCAACATAGCTATAGGAGAGGCTGGGTGCCAACATGAATCACCAGAGCTAGGAGCGGCTGGGTGCCAACATGAATCAACAGAGCTATAGGAGCGGCTGGGTGCCAACATGAATCAACAGAGCTATAGGAGAGGCTGGGTGCCAACATGAATCAACAGAGCTATAGGAGAGGCTGGGTGCCAACATGAATCAACAGAGCTATAGAGCGGCTGGGTGCCAAAATGAATCAACAGAGCTAGGAGCGGCTGGGTGGCAACATGAATCAACAGAGCTATAGGAGAGGCTGGGTGCCAACATGAATCACCAGAGCTAGGAGAGGCTGGGTGCCAACATGAATCAACAGAGCTATAGGAGAGGCTGGGTGCCAACATGAATCAACAGAGCTATACGAGAGGCTGGGTGCCAACATGAATCACCAGAACTAGGAGAGGCTGGGTGCCAACATGAATCACCAGAGCTATAGGAGAGGCTGGGTGCCAACATGAATAAACAGAGCTATAGGCGCGGCTGGGTGCCAACATGAATCACCAGAGCTAGGAGCGGCTGGGTGCCAACATGAATCACCAGAGCTAGGAGCGGCTGGGTGCCAACATGAATCAACAGAGCTAGGATAGGCTGGGTGCCAACATGAATCAACAGAGCTATGGGAGAGGCTGGGTGCCAACATGAATCAACAGAGCTATAGAGCGGCTGGGTGCCAACATGAATCAACAGAGCTATAGAGTGGCTGGGTGACAAACATGAATCACCAGAGCTATAGGAGAGGCTGGGTGCCAACATGAATCAACAGAGCTATAGGAGAGGCTGGGTGCCAACATGAATCAACAGAGCTATAGAGCGGCTGGGTGACAAACATGAATCACCAGAACTAGGAGAGGCTGGGTGCCAATATGAATCAACAGAGCTATAGAGTGGCTGGGTGACAAACATGAATCACCAGAACTAGGAGAGGCTGGGTGCCAACATGAATCAACAGAGCTATAGAGTGGCTGGGTGACAAACATGAATCACCAGAGCTATAGGAGAGGCTGGGTGCCAACATGAATCAACAGAGCTATAGGAGAGGCTGGGTGCCAACATGAATCAACAGAGCTATAGAGCGGCTGGGTGCCAACATGAATCAACAGAGCTATAGAGTGGCTGGGTGACAAACATGAATCACCAGAACTAGGAGAGGCTGGGTGCCAATATGAATCAACAGAGCTATAGAGCGGCTGGGTGCCAACATGAATCAACAGAGCTATAGAGCGGCTGGGTGCCAACATGAATCAACAGAGCTATAGAGCGGCTGGGTGCCAACATGAATCAACAGAGCTATAGGAGCGGCTGGGTGCCAACATGAATCAACAGAGCTATAGGAGCGGCTGGGTGCCAACATGAATCAACAGAGCTATAGAGCGGCTGGGTGTCAACATGAATCAACAGAGCTATAGAGCGGCTGGGTGCCAACATGAATCAACAGAGCTATAGGAGAGGCTGGGTGCCAACATGAATCACCAGAGCTAGGAGCGGCTGGGTGCCAACATGAATCAACAGAGCTATAGGAGCGGCTGGGTGCCA
Source organism: Electrona antarctica (assembly GCF_951216825.1). Classification (NCBI taxonomy): domain Eukaryota; kingdom Metazoa; phylum Chordata; class Actinopteri; order Myctophiformes; family Myctophidae; genus Electrona; species Electrona antarctica. The sequence continues at coordinate 167,606 of NW_027637707.1, forward strand.
ACATGAATCAACAGAGCTATAGGAGAGGCTGGGTGCCAACATGAATCACCAGAGCTATAGGAGAGGCTGGGTGCCAACATGAATCAACAGAGCTATAGGAGAGGCTGGGTGCCAACATGAATCAACAGAGCTATAGGAGAGGCTGGGTGCCAACATGAATCAACAGAGCTATAGAGCGGCTGGGTGCCAACATGAATCAACAGAGCTATAGAGCGGCTGGGTGACAAACATGAATCACCAGAACTAGGAGAGGCTGGGTGCCAACATGAATCAACAGAGCTATAGAGCGGCTGGGTGCCAACATGAATCAACAGAGCTATAGAGCGGCTGGGTGCCAACATGAATCAACAGAGCTATAGAGCGGCTGGGTGCGAACATGAATCAACAGAGCTATAGGAGCGGCTGGGTGCCAACATGAATCAACAGAGCTATAGGAGAGGCTGGGTGCCAACATGAATCAACAGAGCAATAGGAGAGGCTGGGTGCCAACATGAATCAACAGAGCTATAGAGCGGCTGGGTGCCAACATGAATCACCAGAGCTATAGGAGAGGCTGGGTGCCAACATGAATCAACAGAGCTATAGGAGAGGCTGGGTGCCAACATGAATCAACAGAGCTATAGGAGAGGCTGGGTGCCAACATGAATCAACAGAGCTAGGAGCGGCTGGGTGCCAAAATGAATCAACAGAGCTAGGAGCGGCTGGGTGGCAACATGAATCAACAGAGCTATAGGAGAGGCTGGGTGCCAACATGAATCACCAGAGCTAGGAGAGGCTGGGTACCAACATGAATCAACAGAGCTATAGGAGAGGCTGGGTGCCAACATGAATCAACAGAGCTATACGAGAGGCTGGGTGCCAACATGAATCACCAGAACTAGGAGAGGCTGGGTGCCAACATGAATCACCAGAGCTATAGGAGAGGCTGGGTGCCAACATGAATAAACAGAGCTATAGGAGAGGCTGGGTGCCAACATGAATCAACAGAGCTATAGGAGAGGCTGGGTGCCAACATGAATCAACAGAGCTATAGGAGAGGCTGGGTGCCAACATGAATCAACAGAGCTATAGAGCGGCTGGGTGACAAACATGAATCACCAGAACTAGGAGAGGCTGGGTGCCAACATGAATCAACAGAGCTATAGAGCGGCTGGGTGCCAACATGAATCAACAGAGCTATAGAGCGGCTGGGTGCCAACATGAATCAACAGAGCTATAGAGCGGCTGGGTGCCAACATGAATCAACAGAGCTATAGGAGCGGCTGGGTGCCAACATGAATCAACAGAGCTATAGGAGAGGCTGGGTGCCAACATGAATCAACAGAGCAATAGGAGAGGCTGGGTGCCAACATGAATCAACAGAGCTATAGAGCGGCTGGGTGCCAACATGAATCACCAGAGCTATAGGAGAGGCTGGGTGCCAACATGAATCAACAGAGCTATAGGAGAGGCTGGGTGCCAACATGAATCAACAGAGCTAGGAGCGGCTGGGTGCCAAAATGAATCAACAGAGCTAGGAGCGGCTGGGTGGCAACATGAATCAACAGAGCTATAGGGGAGGCTGGGTGCCAACATGAATCACCAGAGCTAGGAGAGGCTGGGTACCAACATGAATCAACAGAGCTATAGGAGAGGCTGGGTGCCAACATGAATCAACAGAGCTATACGAGAGGCTGGGTGCCAACATGAATCACCAGAACTAGGAGAGGCTGGGTGCCAACATGAATCACCAGAGCTATAGGAGAGGCTGGGTGCCAACATGAATAAACAGAGCTATAGGCGCGGCTGGGTGCCAACATGAATCACCAGAGCTAGGAGCGGCTGGGTGCCAACATGAATCAGCAGAGCTAGGAGAGGCTGGGTGCCAACATGAATCAACATAGCTATAGGAGAGGCTGGGTGCCAACATGAATCACCAGAGCTAGGAGCGGCTGGGTGCCAACATGAATCAACAGAGCTATAGGAGCGGCTGGGTGCCAACATGAATCAACAGAGCTATAGGAGAGGCTGGGTGCCAACATGAATCAACAGAGCTATAGGAGAGGCTGGGTGCCAACATGAATCAACAGAGCTATAGAGCGGCTGGGTGCCAACATGAATCAACAGAGCTATAGAGCGGCTGGGTGACAAACATGAATCACCAGAACTAGGAGAGGCTGGGTGCCAACATGAATCAACAGAGCTATAGAGCGGCTGGGTGCCAACATGAATCAACAGAGCTATAGAGCGGCTGGGTGCCAACATGAATCAACAGAGCTATAGAGCGGCTGGGTGCCAACATGAATCAACAGAGCTATAGGAGCGGCTGGGTGCCAACATGAATCAACAGAGCTATAGGAGCGGCTGGGTGCCAACATGAATCAACAGAGCTATAGAGCGGCTGGGTGTCAACATGAATCAACAGAGCTATAGAGCGGCTGGGTGCCAACATGAATCAACAGAGCTATAGGAGAGGCTGGGTGCCAACATGAATCACCAGAGCTAGGAGCGGCTGGGTGCCAACATGAATCAACAGAGCTATAGGAGCGGCTGGGTGCCAACATGAATCAACAGAGCTATAGGAGAGGCTGGGTGCCAACATGAATCACCAGAGCTATAGGAGAGGCTGGGTGCCAACATGAATCAACAGAGCTATAGGAGAGGCTGGGTGCCAACATGAATCAACAGAGCTATAGGAGAGGCTGGGTGCCAACATGAATCAACAGAGCTATAGGAGAGGCTGGGTGCCAACATGAATCAACAGAGCTAGGAGCGGCTGGGTGCCAACATGAATCAACAGAGCTAGGAGCGGCTGGGTGCCAACATGAATCACCAGAGCTAGGAGCGGCTGGGTGCCAACATGAATCAACAGAGCTATAGGAGCGGCTGGGTGCCAACATGAATCAACAGAGCTATAGGAGAGGCTGGGTGCCAACATGAATCACCAGAGCTATAGGAGAGGCTGGGTGCCAACATGAATCAACAGAGCTATAGGAGCGGCTGGGTGCCAACATGAATCACCAGAGCTAGGAGCGGCTGGGTGCCAACATGAATCAGCAGAGCTAGGAGAGGCTGGGTGCCAACATGAATCAACATAGCTATAGGAGAGGCTGGGTGCCAACATGAATCACCAGAGCTAGGAGCGGCTGGGTGCCAACATGAATCAACAGAGCTATAGGAGCGGCTGGGTGCCAACATGAATCAACAGAGCTATAGGAGAGGCTGGGTGCCAACATGAATCACCAGAGCTATAGGAGAGGCTGGGTGCCAACATGAATCAACAGAGCTATAGGAGAGGCTGGGTGCCAACATGAATCAACAGAGCTATAGGAGAGGCTGGGTGCCAACATGAATCAACAGAGCTATAGAGCGGCTGGGTGGCAACATGAATCAACAGAGCTATAGAGCGGCTGGGTGACAAACATGAATCACCAGAACTAGGAGAGGCTGGGTGTCAACATGAATCAACAGAGCTATAGAGCGGCTGGGTGCCAACATGAATCAACAGAGCTATAGAGCGGCTGGGTGCCAACATGAATCAACAGAGCTATAGAGCGGCTGGGTGCAAACATGAATCAACAGAGCTATAGGAGCGGCTGGGTGCCAACATGAATCAACAGAGCTATAGGAGCGGCTGGGTGCCAACATGAATCAACAGAGCTATAGAGCGGCTGGGTGGCAACATGAATCAACAGAGCTATAGAGCGGCTGGGTGCCAACATGAATCAACAGAGCTATTGAGCGGCTGGGTGCCAACATTAATCAACAGAGCTATAGGAGCGGCTGGGTGCCAACATGAATCACCAGAGCTATAGGAGAGGCTGGGTGCCAACATGAATCAACAGAGCTATAGGAGCGGCTGGGTGCCAACATGAATCACCAGAGCTATAGGAGAGGCTGGGTGCCAACATGAATCACCAAAGCTATAGGAGAGGCTGGGTGCCAACATGAATCAACAGAGCTAGGATAGGCTGGGTGCCAACATGAATCACCAGAGCTAGGAGCGGCTGGGTGCCAACATGAATCAACAGAGCTAGGATAGGCTGGGTGCCAACATGAATCAACAGAGCTATGGGAGAGGCTGGGTGCCAACATGAATCAACAGAGCTATAGGAGAGGCTGGGTGCCAACATGAATCAACAGAGCTATAGAGAGGCTGGGTGCCAACATGAATCAACAGAGCTATAGGAGAGGCTGGGTGCCAACATGAATCAACAGAGCTATAGGAGAGGCTGGGTGCCAACATGAATCAACAGAGCTCGGATAGGCTGGGTGCCAACATGAATCACCAGAGCTAGGAGCGGCTGGGTGCCAACATGAATCAACAGAGCTAGAATAGGCTGGGTGCCAACATGAATCAACAGAGCTATGGGAGAGGCTGGGTGCCAACATGAATCAACAGAGCTATAGGAGAGGCTGGGTGGCAACATGAATCAACAGAGCTATAGAGAGGCTGGGTGCCAACATGAATCAACAGAGCTATAGGAGAGGCTGGGTGGCAACATGAATCAACAGAGCTATAGGAGAGGCTGGGTGCCAACATGAATCAACAGAGCTATAGAGCGGCTGGGTGCCAACATGAATCACCAGAGCTATAGGAGAGGCTGGGTGCCAACATGAATCAACAGAGCTATAGGAGAGGCTGGGTGCCAACATGAATCAACAGAGCTATAGGAGAGGCTGGGTGCCAACATGAATCAACAGAGCTAGGAGCGGCTGGGTGCCAAAATGAATCAACAGAGCTAGGAGCGGCTGGGTGGCAACATGAATCAACAGAGCTATAGGAGAGGCTGGGTGCCAACATGAATCACCAGAGCTAGGAGAGGCTGGGTGCCAACATGAATCAACAGAGCTATAGGAGAGGCTGGGTGCCAACATGAATCAACAGAGCTATACGAGAGGCTGGGTGCCAACATGAATCACCAGAACTAGGAGAGGCTGGGTGCCAACATGAATCACCAGAGCTATAGGAGAGGCTGGGTGCCAACATGAATAAACAGAGCTATAGGCGCGGCTGGGTGCCAACATGAATCACCAGAGCTAGGAGCGGCTGGGTGCCAACATGAATCAGCAGAGCTAGGAGAGGCTGGGTGCCAACATGAATCAACATAGCTATAGGAGAGGCTGGGTGCCAACATGAATCACCAGAGCTAGGAGCGGCTGGGTGCCAACATGAATCAACAGAGCTATAGGAGCGGCTGGGTGCCAACATGAATCAACAGAGCTATAGGAGAGGCTGGGTGCCAACATGAATCACCAGAGCTATAGGAGAGGCTGGGTGCCAACATGAATCAACAGAGCTATAGGAGAGGCTGGGTGCCAACATGAATCAACAGAGCTATAGGAGAGGCTGGGTGCCAACATGAATCAACAGAGCTATAGAGCGGCTGGGTGGCAACATGAATCAACAGAGCTATAGAGCGGCTGGGTGACAAACATGAATCACCAGAACTAGGAGAGGCTGGGTGTCAACATGAATCAACAGAGCTATAGAGCGGCTGGGTGCCAACATGAATCAACAGAGCTATAGAGCGGCTGGGTGCCAACATGAATCAACAGAGCTATAGAGCGGCTGGGTGCAAACATGAATCAACAGAGCTATAGGAGCGGCTGGGTGCCAACATGAATCAACAGAGCTATAGGAGCGGCTGGGTGCCAACATGAATCAACAGAGCTATAGAGCGGCTGGGTGGCAACATGAATCAACAGAGCTATAGAGCGGCTGGGTGCCAACATGAATCAACAGAGCTATTGAGCGGCTGGGTGCCAACATGAATCAACAGAGCTATAGGAGCGGCTGGGTGCCAACATGAATCACCAGAGCTATAGGAGAGGCTGGGTGCCAACATGAATCAACAGAGCTATAGGAGCGGCTGGGTGCCAACATGAATCACCAGAGCTATAGGAGAGGCTGGGTGCCAACATGAATCACCAAAGCTATAGGAGAGGCTGGGTGCCAACATGAATCAACAGAGCTAGGATAGGCTGGGTGCCAACATGAATCACCAGAGCTAGGAGCGGCTGGGTGCCAACATGAATCAACAGAGCTAGGATAGGCTGGGTGCCAACATGAATCAACAGAGCTATGGGAGAGGCTGGGTGCCAACATGAATCAACAGAGCTATAGGAGAGGCTGGGTGCCAACATGAATCAACAGAGCTATAGAGAGGCTGGGTGCCAACATGAATCAACAGAGCTATAGGAGAGGCTGGGTGCCAACATGAATCAACAGAGCTATAGGAGAGGCTGGGTGCCAACATGAATCAACAGAGCTCGGATAGGCTGGGTGCCAACATGAATCACCAGAGCTAGGAGCGGCTGGGTGCCAACATGAATCAACAGAGCTAGGATAGGCTGGGTGCCAACATGAATCAACAGAGCTATGGGAGAGGCTGGGTGCCAACATGAATCAACAGAGCTATAGGAGAGGCTGGGTGGCAACATGAATCAACAGAGCTATAGAGAGGCTGGGTGCCAACATGAATCAACAGAGCTATAGGAGAGGCTGGGTGGCAACATGAATCAACAGAGCTATAGGAGAGGCTGGGTGCCAACATGAATCAACAGAGCTATAGAGCGGCTGGGTGCCAACATGAATCACCAGAGCTATAGGAGAGGCTGGGTGCCAACATGAATCAACAGAGCTATAGGAGAGGCTGGGTGCCAACATGAATCAACAGAGCTATAGGAGAGGCTGGGTGCCAACATGAATCAACAGAGCTAGGAGCGGCTGGGTGCCAAAATGAATCAACAGAGCTAGGAGCGGCTGGGTGGCAACATGAATCAACAGAGCTATAGGAGAGGCTGGGTGCCAACATGAATCACCAGAGCTAGGAGAGGCTGGGTGCCAACATGAATCAACAGAGCTATAGGAGAGGCTGGGTGCCAACATGAATCAACAGAGCTATACGAGAGGCTGGGTGCCAACATGAATCACCAGAACTAGGAGAGGCTGGGTGCCAACATGAATCACCAGAGCTATAGGAGAGGCTGGGTGCCAACATGAATAAACAGAGCTATAGGCGCGGCTGGGTGCCAACATGAATCACCAGAGCTAGGAGCGGCTGGGTGCCAACATGAATCAGCAGAGCTAGGAGAGGCTGGGTGCCAACATGAATCAACATAGCTATAGGAGAGGCTGGGTGCCAACATGAATCACCAGAGCTAGGAGCGGCTGGGTGCCAACATGAATCAACAGAGCTATAGGAGCGGCTGGGTGCCAACATGAATCAACAGAGCTATAGGAGAGGCTGGGTGCCAACATGAATCAACAGAGCTATAGGAGAGGCTGGGTGCCAACATGAATCAACAGAGCTATAGAGCGGCTGGGTGCCAAAATGAATCAACAGAGCTAGGAGCGGCTGGGTGGCAACATGAATCAACAGAGCTATAGGAGAGGCTGGGTGCCAACATGAATCACCAGAGCTAGGAGAGGCTGGGTGCCAACATGAATCAACAGAGCTATAGGAGAGGCTGGGTGCCAACATGAATCAACAGAGCTATACGAGAGGCTGGGTGCCAACATGAATCACCAGAACTAGGAGAGGCTGGGTGCCAACATGAATCACCAGAGCTATAGGAGAGGCTGGGTGCCAACATGAATAAACAGAGCTATAGGCGCGGCTGGGTGCCAACATGAATCACCAGAGCTAGGAGCGGCTGGGTGCCAACATGAATCAGCAGAGCTAGGAGCGGCTGGGTGCCAACATGAATCAACAGAGCTATAGGAGCGGCTGGGTGCCAACATGAATCAACAGAGCTATAGGAGCGGCTGGGTGCCAACATGAATCAACAGAGCTATAGAGCGGCTGGGTGTCAACATGAATCAACAGAGCTATAGAGCGGCTGGGTGCCAACATGAATCAACAGAGCTATAGGAGAGGCTGGGTGCCAACATGAATCACCAGAGCTAGGAGCGGCTGGGTGCCAACATGAATCAACAGAGCTATAGGAGCGGCTGGGTGCCAACATGAATCAACAGAGCTATAGGAGAGGCTGGGTGCCAACATGAATCACCAGAGCTATAGGAGAGGCTGGGTGCCAACATGAATCAACAGAGCTATAGGAGAGGCTGGGTGCCAACATGAATCAACAGAGCTATAGGAGAGGCTGGGTGCCAACATGAATCAACAGAGCTATAGAGCGGCTGGGTGCCAACATGAATCAACAGAGCTATAGAGCGGCTGGGTGACAAACATGAATCACCAGAACTAGGAGAGGCTGGGTGCCAACATGAATCAACAGAGCTATAGAGCGGCTGGGTGCCAACATGAATCAACAGAGCTATAGAGCGGCTGGGTGCCAACATGAATCAACAGAGCTATAGAGCGGCTGGGTGCCAACATGAATCAACAGAGCTATAGGAGCGGCTGGGTGCCAACATGAATCAACAGAGCTATAGGAGAGGCTGGGTGCCAACATGAATCAACAGAGCAATAGGAGAGGCTGGGTGCCAACATGAATCAACAGAGCTATAGAGCGGCTGGGTGCCAACATGAATCACCAGAGCTATAGGAGAGGCTGGGTGCCAACATGAATCAACAGAGGTATAGGAGAGGCTGGGTGCCAACATGAATCAACAGAGCTATAGGAGAGGCTGGGTGCCAACATGAATCAACAGAGCTAGGAGCGGCTGGGTGCCAAAATGAATCAACAGAGCTAGGAGCGGCTGGGTGGCAACATGAATCAACAGAGCTATAGGAGAGGCTGGGTGCCAACATGAATCACCAGAGCTAGGAGAGGCTGGGTACCAACATGAATCAACAGAGCTATAGGAGAGGCTGGGTGCCAACATGAATCAACAGAGCTATACGAGAGGCTGGGTGCCAACATGAATCACCAGAACTAGGAGAGGCTGGGTGCCAACATGAATCACCAGAGCTATAGGAGAGGCTGGGTGCCAACATGAATAAACAGAGCTATAGGCGCGGCTGGGTGCCAACATGAATCACCAGAGCTAGGAGCGGCTGGGTGGCAACATGAATCAGCAGAGCTAGGAGAGGCTGGGTGCCAACATGAATCAACATAGCTATAGGAGAGGCTGGGTGCCAACATGAATCACCAGAGCTAGGAGCGGCTGGGTGCCAACATGAATCAACAGAGCTATAGGAGCGGCTGGGTGCCAACATGAATCAACAGAGCTATAGGAGAGGCTGGGTGCCAACATGAATCAACAGAGCTATAGGAGAGGCTGGGTGCCAACATGAATCAACAGAGCTATAGAGCGGCTGGGTGCCAACATGAATCAACAGAGCTATAGAGCGGCTGGGTGACAAACATGAATCACCAGAACTAGGAGAGGCTGGGTGCCAACATGAATCAACAGAGCTATAGAGCGGCTGGGTGCCAACATGAATCAACAGAGCTATAGAGCGGCTGGGTGCCAACATGAATCAACAGAGCTATAGAGCGGCTGGGTGCCAACATGAATCAACAGAGCTATAGGAGCGGCTGGGTGCCAACATGAATCAACAGAGCTATAGGAGCGGCTGGGTGCCAACATGAATCAACAGAGCTATAGAGCGGCTGGGTGTCAACATGAATCAACAGAGCTATAGAGCGGCTGGGTGCCAACATGAATCAACAGAGCTATAGGAGAGGCTGGGTGCCAACATGAATCACCAGAGCTAGGAGCGGCTGGGTGCCAACATGAATCAACAGAGCTATAGGAGCGGCTGGGTGCCAACATGAATCAACAGAGCTATAGGAGAGGCTGGGTGCCAACATGAATCACCAGAGCTATAGGAGAGGCTGGGTGCCAACATGAATCAACAGAGCTATAGGAGAGGCTGGGTGCCAACATGAATCAACAGAGCTATAGGAGAGGCTGGGTGCCAACATGAATCAACAGAGCTATAGAGCGGCTGGGTGCCAACATGAATCAACAAAGCTATAGAGCGGCTGGGTGACAAACATGAATCACCAGAACTAGGAGAGGCTGGGTGCCAACATGAATCAACAGAGCTATAGAGCGGCTGGGTGCCAACATGAATCAACAGAGCTATAGAGCGGCTGGGTGCCAACATGAATCAACAGAGCTATAGGAGCGGCTGGGTGCCAACATGAATCAACAGCTATAGGAGCGGCTGGGTGCCAACATGAATCAACAGAGCTATAGAGCGGCTGGGTGCCAACATGAATCAACAGAGCTATAGAGCGGCTGGGTGCCAACATGAATCAACAGAGCTATAGGAGAGGCTGGGTGCCAACATGAATCAACAGAGCTATAGGAGAGGCTGGGTGCCAACATGAATCAACAGAGCTAGGAGCGGCTGGGTGCCAACATGAATCACCAGAGCTAGGAGCGGCTGGGTGCCAACATGAATCACCAGAGCTAGGAGCGGCTGGGTGCCAACATGAATCAACAGAGCTATAGGAGAGGCTGGGTGCCAACATGAATCACCAGAGCTAGGAGCGGCTGGGTGCCAACATGAATCAACAGAGCTATAGGAGCGGCTGGGTGCCAACATGAATCAACAGAGCTATAGGAGAGGCTGGGTGCCAACATGAATCACCAGAGCTATAGGAGAGGCTGGGTGCCAACATGAATCAACAGAGCTATAGGAGAGGCTGGGTGCCAACATGAATCAACAGAGCTATAGGAGAGGCTGGGTGCCAACATGAATCAACAGAGCTATAGAGCGGCTGGGTGCCAACATGAATCAACAGAGCTATAGAGCGGCTGGGTGACAAACATGAATCACCAGAACTAGGAGAGGCTGGGTGCCAACATGAATCAACAGAGCTATAGAGCGGCTGGGTGCCAACATGAATCAACAGAGCTATAGAGCGGCTGGGTGCCAACATGAATCAACAGAGCTATAGAGCGGCTGGGTGCCAACATGAATCAACAGAGCTATAGGAGCGGCTGGGTGCCAACATGAATCAACAGAGCTATAGGAGAGGCTGGGTGCCAACATGAATCAACAGAGCAATAGGAGAGGCTGGGTGCCAACATGAATCAACAGAGCTATAGAGCGGCTGGGTGCCAACATGAATCACCAGAGCTATAGGAGAGGCTGGGTGCCAACATGAATCAACAGAGCTATAGGAGAGGCTGGGTGCCAACATGAATCAACAGAGCTATAGGAGAGGCTGGGTGCCAACATGAATCAACAGAGCTAGGAGCGGCTGGGTGCCAAAATGAATCAACAGAGCTAGGAGCGGCTGGGTGGCAACATGAATCAACAGAGCTATAGGAGAGGCTGGGTGCCAACATGAATCACCAGAGCTAGGAGAGGCTGGGTACCAACATGAATCAACAGAGCTATAGGAGAGGCTGGGTGCCAACATGAATCAACAGAGCTATACGAGAGGCTGGGTGCCAACATGAATCACCAGAACTAGGAGAGGCTGGGTGCCAACATGAATCACCAGAGCTATAGGAGAGGCTGGGTGCCAACATGAATAAACAGAGCTATAGGAGAGGCTGGGTGCCAACATGAATCAACAGAGCTATAGGAGAGGCTGGGTGCCAACATGAATCAACAGAGCTATAGGAGAGGCTGGGTGCCAACATGAATCAACAGAGCTATAGAGCGGCTGGGTGACAAACATGAATCACCAGAACTAGGAGAGGCTGGGTGCCAACATGAATCAACAGAGCTATAGAGCGGCTGGGTGCCAACATGAATCAACAGAGCTATAGAGCGGCTGGGTGCCAACATGAATCAACAGAGCTATAGAGCGGCTGGGTGCCAACATGAATCAACAGAGCTATAGGAGCGGCTGGGTGCCAACATGAATCAACAGAGCTATAGGAGAGGCTGGGTGCCAACATGAATCAACAGAGCAATAGGAGAGGCTGGGTGCCAACATGAATCAACAGAGCTATAGAGCGGCTGGGTGCCAACATGAATCACCAGAGCTATAGGAGAGGCTGGGTGCCAACATGAATCAACAGAGCTATAGGAGAGGCTGGGTGCCAACATGAATCAACAGAGCTAGGAGCGGCTGGGTGCCAAAATGAATCAACAGAGCTAGGAGCGGCTGGGTGGCAACATGAATCAACAGAGCTATAGGAGAGGCTGGGTGCCAACATGAATCACCAGAGCTAGGAGAGGCTGGGTACCAACATGAATCAACAGAGCTATAGGAGAGGCTGGGTGCCAACATGAATCAACAGAGCTATACGAGAGGCTGGGTGCCAACATGAATCACCAGAACTAGGAGAGGCTGGGTGCCAACATGAATCACCAGAGCTATAGGAGAGGCTGGGTGCCAACATGAATAAACAGAGCTATAGGCGCGGCTGGGTGCCAACATGAATCACCAGAGCTAGGAGCGGCTGGGTGCCAACATGAATCAGCAGAGCTAGGAGAGGCTGGGTGCCAACATGAATCAACATAGCTATAGGAGAGGCTGGGTGCCAACATGAATCACCAGAGCTAGGAGCGGCTGGGTGCCAACATGAATCAACAGAGCTATAGGAGAGGCTGGGTGCCAACATGAATCAACAGAGCTATAGGAGAGGCTGGGTGCCAACATGAATCAACAGAGCTATAGAGCGGCTGGGTGCCAACATGAATCAACAGAGCTATAGAGCGGCTGGGTGACAAACATGAATCACCAGAACTAGGAGAGGCTGGGTGCCAACATGAATCAACAGAGCTATAGAGCGGCTGGGTGCCAACATGAATCAACAGAGCTATAGAGCGGCTGGGTGCCAACATGAATCAACAGAGCTATAGAGCGGCTGGGTGACAAACATGAATCACCAGAACTAGGAGAGGCTGGGTGCCAACATGAATCAACAGAGCTATAGAGCGGCTGGGTGCCAACATGAATCAACAGAGCTATAGAGCGGCTGGGTGCCAACATGAATCACCAGAGCTAGGAGCGGCTGGGTGCCAACATGAATCAACAGAGCTATAGGAGCGGCTGGGTGCCAACATGAATCAACAGAGCTATAGGAGAGGCTGGGTGCCAACATGAATCACCAGAGCTATAGGAGAGGCTGGGTGCCAACATGAATCAACAGAGCTATAGGAGCGGCTGGGTGCCAACATGAATCACCAGAGCTAGGAGCGGCTGGGTGCCAACATGAATCAGCAGAGCTAGGAGAGGCTGGGTGCCAACATGAATCAACATAGCTATAGGAGAGGCTGGGTGCCAACATGAATCACCAGAGCTAGGAGCGGCTGGGTGCCAACATGAATCAACAGAGCTATAGGAGCGGCTGGGTGCCAACATGAATCAACAGAGCTATAGGAGAGGCTGGGTGCCAACATGAATCACCAGAGCTATAGGAGAGGCTGGGTGCCAACATGAATCAACAGAGCTATAGGAGAGGCTGGGTGCCAACATGAATCAACAGAGCTATAGGAGAGGCTGGGTGCCAACATGAATCAACAGAGCTATAGAGCGGCTGGGTGGCAACATGAATCAACAGAGCTATAGAGCGGCTGGGTGACAAACATGAATCACCAGAACTAGGAGAGGCTGGGTGTCAACATGAATCAACAGAGCTATAGAGCGGCTGGGTGCCAACATGAATCAACAGAGCTATAGAGCGGCTGGGTGCCAACATGAATCAACAGAGCTATAGAGCGGCTGGGTGCAAACATGAATCAACAGAGCTATAGGAGCGGCTGGGTGCCAACATGAATCAACAGAGCTATAGGAGCGGCTGGGTGCCAACATGAATCAACAGAGCTATAGAGCGGCTGGGTGGCAACATGAATCAACAGAGCTATAGAGCGGCTGGGTGCCAACATGAATCAACAGAGCTATTGAGCGGCTGGGTGCCAACATTAATCAACAGAGCTATAGGAGCGGCTGGGTGCCAACATGAATCACCAGAGCTATAGGAGAGGCTGGGTGCCAACATGAATCAACAGAGCTATAGGAGCGGCTGGGTGCCAACATGAATCACCAGAGCTATTGAGCGGCTGGGTGCCAACATGAATCAACAGAGCTATTGAGCGGCTGGGTGCCAACATTAATCAACAGAGCTATAGGAGCGGCTGGGTGCCAACATGAATCACCAGAGCTATAGGAGAGGCTGGGTGCCAACATGAATCAACAGAGCTATAGGAGCGGCTGGGTGCCAACATGAATCACCAGAGCTATAGGAGAGGCTGGGTGCCAACATGAATCACCAAAGCTATAGGAGAGGCTGGGTGCCAACATGAATCAACAGAGCTAGGATAGGCTGGGTGCCAACATGAATCACCAGAGCTAGGAGCGGCTGGGTGCCAACATGAATCAACAGAGCTAGGATAGGCTGGGTGCCAACATGAATCAACAGAGCTATGGGAGAGGCTGGGTGCCAACATGAATCAACAGAGCTATAGGAGAGGCTGGGTGCCAACATGAATCAACAGAGCTATAGAGAGGCTGGGTGCCAACATGAATCAACAGAGCTATAGGAGAGGCTGGGTGCCAACATGAATCAACAGAGCTATAGGAGAGGCTGGGTGCCAACATGAATCAACAGAGCTCGGATAGGCTGGGTGCCAACATGAATCACCAGAGCTAGGAGCGGCTGGGTGCCAACATGAATCAACAGAGCTAGAATAGGCTGGGTGCCAACATGAATCAACAGAGCTATGGGAGAGGCTGGGTGCCAACATGAATCAACAGAGCTATAGGAGAGGCTGGGTGGCAACATGAATCAACAGAGCTATAGAGAGGCTGGGTGCCAACATGAATCAACAGAGCTATAGGAGAGGCTGGGTGGCAACATGAATCAACAGAGCTATAGGAGAGGCTGGGTGCCAACATGAATCAACAGAGCTATAGAGCGGCTGGGTGCCAACATGAATCACCAGAGCTATAGGAGAGGCTGGGTGCCAACATGAATCAACAGAGCTATAGGAGAGGCTGGGTGCCAACATGAATCAACAGAGCTATAGGAGAGGCTGGGTGCCAACATGAATCAACAGAGCTAGGAGCGGCTGGGTGCCAAAATGAATCAACAGAGCTAGGAGCGGCTGGGTGGCAACATGAATCAACAGAGCTATAGGAGAGGCTGGGTGCCAACATGAATCACCAGAGCTAGGAGAGGCTGGGTGCCAACATGAATCAACAGAGCTATAGGAGAGGCTGGGTGCCAACATGAATCAACAGAGCTATACGAGAGGCTGGGTGCCAACATGAATCACCAGAACTAGGAGAGGCTGGGTGCCAACATGAATCACCAGAGCTATAGGAGAGGCTGGGTGCCAACATGAATAAACAGAGCTATAGGCGCGGCTGGGTGCCAACATGAATCACCAGAGCTAGGAGCGGCTGGGTGCCAACATGAATCAGCAGAGCTAGGAGAGGCTGGGTGCCAACATGAATCAACATAGCTATAGGAGAGGCTGGGTGCCAACATGAATCACCAGAGCTAGGAGCGGCTGGGTGCCAACATGAATCAACAGAGCTATAGGAGCGGCTGGGTGCCAACATGAATCAACAGAGCTATAGGAGAGGCTGGGTGCCAACATGAATCACCAGAGCTATAGGAGAGGCTGGGTGCCAACATGAATCAACAGAGCTATAGGAGAGGCTGGGTGCCAACATGAATCAACAGAGCTATAGGAGAGGCTGGGTGCCAACATGAATCAACAGAGCTATAGAGCGGCTGGGTGGCAACATGAATCAACAGAGCTATAGAGCGGCTGGGTGACAAACATGAATCACCAGAACTAGGAGAGGCTGGGTGTCAACATGAATCAACAGAGCTATAGAGCGGCTGGGTGCCAACATGAATCAACAGAGCTATAGAGCGGCTGGGTGCCAACATGAATCAACAGAGCTATAGAGCGGCTGGGTGCAAACATGAATCAACAGAGCTATAGGAGCGGCTGGGTGCCAACATGAATCAACAGAGCTATAGGAGCGGCTGGGTGCCAACATGAATCAACAGAGCTATAGAGCGGCTGGGTGGCAACATGAATCAACAGAGCTATAGAGCGGCTGGGTGCCAACATGAATCAACAGAGCTATTGAGCGGCTGGGTGCCAACATGAATCAACAGAGCTATAGGAGCGGCTGGGTGCCAACATGAATCACCAGAGCTATAGGAGAGGCTGGGTGCCAACATGAATCAACAGAGCTATAGGAGCGGCTGGGTGCCAACATGAATCACCAGAGCTATAGGAGAGGCTGGGTGCCAACATGAATCACCAAAGCTATAGGAGAGGCTGGGTGCCAACATGAATCAACAGAGCTAGGATAGGCTGGGTGCCAACATGAATCACCAGAGCTAGGAGCGGCTGGGTGCCAACATGAATCAACAGAGCTAGGATAGGCTGGGTGCCAACATGAATCAACAGAGCTATGGGAGAGGCTGGGTGCCAACATGAATCAACAGAGCTATAGGAGAGGCTGGGTGCCAACATGAATCAACAGAGCTATAGAGAGGCTGGGTGCCAACATGAATCAACAGAGCTATAGGAGAGGCTGGGTGCCAACATGAATCAACAGAGCTATAGGAGAGGCTGGGTGCCAACATGAATCAACAGAGCTCGGATAGGCTGGGTGCCAACATGAATCACCAGAGCTAGGAGCGGCTGGGTGCCAACATGAATCAACAGAGCTAGGATAGGCTGGGTGCCAACATGAATCAACAGAGCTATGGGAGAGGCTGGGTGCCAACATGAATCAACAGAGCTATAGGAGAGGCTGGGTGGCAACATGAATCAACAGAGCTATAGAGAGGCTGGGTGCCAACATGAATCAACAGAGCTATAGGAGAGGCTGGGTGGCAACATGAATCAACAGAGCTATAGGAGAGGCTGGGTGCCAACATGAATCAACAGAGCTATAGAGCGGCTGGGTGCCAACATGAATCACCAGAGCTATAGGAGAGGCTGGGTGCCAACATGAATCAACAGAGCTATAGGAGAGGCTGGGTGCCAACATGAATCAACAGAGCTATAGGAGAGGCTGGGTGCCAACATGAATCAACAGAGCTAGGAGCGGCTGGGTGCCAAAATGAATCAACAGAGCTAGGAGCGGCTGGGTGGCAACATGAATCAACAGAGCTATAGGAGAGGCTGGGTGCCAACATGAATCACCAGAGCTAGGAGAGGCTGGGTGCCAACATGAATCAACAGAGCTATAGGAGAGGCTGGGTGCCAACATGAATCAACAGAGCTATACGAGAGGCTGGGTGCCAACATGAATCACCAGAACTAGGAGAGGCTGGGTGCCAACATGAATCACCAGAGCTATAGGAGAGGCTGGGTGCCAACATGAATAAACAGAGCTATAGGCGCGGCTGGGTGCCAACATGAATCACCAGAGCTAGGAGCGGCTGGGTGCCAACATGAATCAGCAGAGCTAGGAGAGGCTGGGTGCCAACATGAATCAACATAGCTATAGGAGAGGCTGGGTGCCAACATGAATCACCAGAGCTAGGAGCGGCTGGGTGCCAACATGAATCAACAGAGCTATAGGAGCGGCTGGGTGCCAACATGAATCAACAGAGCTATAGGAGAGGCTGGGTGCCAACATGAATCAACAGAGCTATAGGAGAGGCTGGGTGCCAACATGAATCAACAGAGCTATAGAGCGGCTGGGTGCCAAAATGAATCAACAGAGCTAGGAGCGGCTGGGTGGCAACATGAATCAACAGAGCTATAGGAGAGGCTGGGTGCCAACATGAATCACCAGAGCTAGGAGAGGCTGGGTGCCAACATGAATCAACAGAGCTATAGGAGAGGCTGGGTGCCAACATGAATCAACAGAGCTATACGAGAGGCTGGGTGCCAACATGAATCACCAGAACTAGGAGAGGCTGGGTGCCAACATGAATCACCAGAGCTATAGGAGAGGCTGGGTGCCAACATGAATAAACAGAGCTATAGGCGCGGCTGGGTGCCAACATGAATCACCAGAGCTAGGAGCGGCTGGGTGCCAACATGAATCAGCAGAGCTAGGAGCGGCTGGGTGCCAACATGAATCAACAGAGCTATAGGAGCGGCTGGGTGCCAACATGAATCAACAGAGCTATAGGAGCGGCTGGGTGCCAACATGAATCAACAGAGCTATAGAGCGGCTGGGTGTCAACATGAATCAACAGAGCTATAGAGCGGCTGGGTGCCAACATGAATCAACAGAGCTATAGGAGAGGCTGGGTGCCAACATGAATCACCAGAGCTAGGAGCGGCTGGGTGCCAACATGAATCAACAGAGCTATAGGAGCGGCTGGGTGCCAACATGAATCAACAGAGCTATAGGAGAGGCTGGGTGCCAACATGAATCACCAGAGCTATAGGAGAGGCTGGGTGCCAACATGAATCAACAGAGCTATAGGAGAGGCTGGGTGCCAACATGAATCAACAGAGCTATAGGAGAGGCTGGGTGCCAACATGAATCAACAGAGCTATAGAGCGGCTGGGTGCCAACATGAATCAACAGAGCTATAGAGCGGCTGGGTGACAAACATGAATCACCAGAACTAGGAGAGGCTGGGTGCCAACATGAATCAACAGAGCTATAGAGCGGCTGGGTGCCAACATGAATCAACAGAGCTATAGAGCGGCTGGGTGGCAACATGAATCAACAGAGCTATAGAGCGGCTGGGTGCCAACATGAATCAACAGAGCTATAGGAGCGGCTGGGTGCCAACATGAATCAACAGAGCTATAGGAGAGGCTGGGTGCCAACATGAATCAACAGAGCAATAGGAGAGGCTGGGTGCCAACATGAATCAACAGAGCTATAGAGCGGCTGGGTGCCAACATGAATCACCAGAGCTATAGGAGAGGCTGGGTGCCAACATGAATCAACAGAGGTATAGGAGAGGCTGGGTGCCAACATGAATCAACAGAGCTATAGGAGAGGCTGGGTGCCAACATGAATCAACAGAGCTAGGAGCGGCTGGGTGCCAAAATGAATCAACAGAGCTAGGAGCGGCTGGGTGGCAACATGAATCAACAGAGCTATAGGAGAGGCTGGGTGCCAACATGAATCACCAGAGCTAGGAGAGGCTGGGTACCAACATGAATCAACAGAGCTATAGGAGAGGCTGGGTGCCAACATGAATCAACAGAGCTATACGAGAGGCTGGGTGCCAACATGAATCACCAGAACTAGGAGAGGCTGGGTGCCAACATGAATCACCAGAGCTATAGGAGAGGCTGGGTGCCAACATGAATAAACAGAGCTATAGGCGCGGCTGGGTGCCAACATGAATCACCAGAGCTAGGAGCGGCTGGGTGGCAACATGAATCAGCAGAGCTAGGAGAGGCTGGGTGCCAACATGAATCAACATAGCTATAGGAGAGGCTGGGTGCCAACATGAATCACCAGAGCTAGGAGCGGCTGGGTGCCAACATGAATCAACAGAGCTATAGGAGCGGCTGGGTGCCAACATGAATCAACAGAGCTATAGGAGAGGCTGGGTGCCAACATGAATCAACAGAGCTATAGGAGAGGCTGGGTGCCAACATGAATCAACAGAGCTATAGAGCGGCTGGGTGCCAACATGAATCAACAGAGCTATAGAGCGGCTGGGTGACAAACATGAATCACCAGAACTAGGAGAGGCTGGGTGCCAACATGAATCAACAGAGCTATAGAGCGGCTGGGTGCCAACATGAATCAACAGAGCTATAGAGCGGCTGGGTGCCAACATGAATCAACAGAGCTATAGAGCGGCTGGGTGCCAACATGAATCAACAGAGCTATAGGAGCGGCTGGGTGCCAACATGAATCAACAGAGCTATAGGAGCGGCTGGGTGCCAACATGAATCAACAGAGCTATAGAGCGGCTGGGTGTCAACATGAATCAACAGAGCTATAGAGCGGCTGGGTGCCAACATGAATCAACAGAGCTATAGGAGAGGCTGGGTGCCAACATGAATCACCAGAGCTAGGAGCGGCTGGGTGCCAACATGAATCAACAGAGCTATAGGAGCGGCTGGGTGCCAACATGAATCAACAGAGCTATAGGAGAGGCTGGGTGCCAACATGAATCACCAGAGCTATAGGAGAGGCTGGGTGCCAACATGAATCAACAGAGCTATAGGAGAGGCTGGGTGCCAACATGAATCAACAGAGCTATAGGAGAGGCTGGGTGCCAACATGAATCAACAGAGCTATAGAGCGGCTGGGTGCCAACATGAATCAACAAAGCTATAGAGCGGCTGGGTGACAAACATGAATCACCAGAACTAGGAGAGGCTGGGTGCCAACATGAATCAACAGAGCTATAGAGCGGCTGGGTGCCAACATGAATCAACAGAGCTATAGAGCGGCTGGGTGCCAACATGAATCAACAGAGCTATAGGAGCGGCTGGGTGCCAACATGAATCAACAGCTATAGGAGCGGCTGGGTGCCAACATGAATCAACAGAGCTATAGAGCGGCTGGGTGCCAACATGAATCAACAGAGCTATAGAGCGGCTGGGTGCCAACATGAATCAACAGAGCTATAGGAGAGGCTGGGTGCCAACATGAATCAACAGAGCTATAGGAGAGGCTGGGTGCCAACATGAATCAACAGAGCTAGGAGCGGCTGGGTGCCAACATGAATCACCAGAGCTAGGAGCGGCTGGGTGCCAACATGAATCACCAGAGCTAGGAGCGGCTGGGTGCCAACATGAATCAACAGAGCTATAGGAGAGGCTGGGTGCCAACATGAATCACCAGAGCTAGGAGCGGCTGGGTGCCAACATGAATCAACAGAGCTATAGGAGCGGCTGGGTGCCAACATGAATCAACAGAGCTATAGGAGAGGCTGGGTGCCAACATGAATCACCAGAGCTATAGGAGAGGCTGGGTGCCAACATGAATCAACAGAGCTATAGGAGAGGCTGGGTGCCAACATGAATCAACAGAGCTATAGGAGAGGCTGGGTGCCAACATGAATCAACAGAGCTATAGAGCGGCTGGGTGCCAACATGAATCAACAGAGCTATAGAGCGGCTGGGTGCCAAACATGAATCACCAGAACTAGGAGAGGCTGGGTGCCAACATGAATCAACAGAGCTATAGAGCGGCTGGGTGCCAACATGAATCAACAGAGCTATAGAGCGGCTGGGTGCCAACATGAATCAACAGAGCTATAGAGCGGCTGGGTGCCAACATGAATCAACAGAGCTATAGGAGCGGCTGGGTGCCAACATGAATCAACAGAGCTATAGGAGAGGCTGGGTGCCAACATGAATCAACAGAGCAATAGGAGAGGCTGGGTGCCAACATGAATCAACAGAGCTATAGAGCGGCTGGGTGCCAACATGAATCACCAGAGCTATAGGAGAGGCTGGGTGCCAACATGAATCAACAGAGCTATAGGAGAGGCTGGGTGCCAACATGAATCAACAGAGCTATAGGAGAGGCTGGGTGCCAACATGAATCAACAGAGCTAGGAGCGGCTGGGTGCCAAAATGAATCAACAGAGCTAGGAGCGGCTGGGTGGCAACATGAATCAACAGAGCTATAGGAGAGGCTGGGTGCCAACATGAATCACCAGAGCTAGGAGAGGCTGGGTACCAACATGAATCAACAGAGCTATAGGAGAGGCTGGGTGCCAACATGAATCAACAGAGCTATACGAGAGGCTGGGTGCCAACATGAATCACCAGAACTAGGAGAGGCTGGGTGCCAACATGAATCACCAGAGCTATAGGAGAGGCTGGGTGCCAACATGAATAAACAGAGCTATAGGAGAGGCTGGGTGCCAACATGAATCAACAGAGCTATAGAGCGGCTGGGTGACAAACATGAATCACCAGAACTAGGAGAGGCTGGGTGCCAACATGAATCAACAGAGCTATAGAGCGGCTGGGTGCCAACATGAATCAACAGAGCTATAGAGCGGCTGGGTGCCAACATGAATCAACAGAGCTATAGAGCGGCTGGGTGCCAACATGAATCAACAGAGCTATAGGAGCGGCTGGGTGCCAACATGAATCAACAGAGCTATAGGAGAGGCTGGGTGCCAACATGAATCAACAGAGCAATAGGAGAGGCTGGGTGCCAACATGAATCAACAGAGCTATAGAGCGGCTGGGTGCCAACATGAATCACCAGAGCTATAGGAGAGGCTGGGTGCCAACATGAATCACCAGAACTAGGAGAGGCTGGGTGCCAACATGAATCACCAGAGCTATACGAGAGGCTGGGTGCCAACATGAATCACCAGAACTAGGAGAGGCTGGGTGCCAACATGAATCACCAGAGCTATAGGAGAGGCTGGGTGCCAACATGAATAAACAGAGCTATAGGCGCGGCTGGGTGCCAACATGAATCACCAGAGCTAGGAGCGGCTGGGTGCCAACATGAATCAGCAGAGCTAGGAGAGGCTGGGTGCCAACATGAATCAACATAGCTATAGGAGAGGCTGGGTGCCAACATGAATCACCAGAGCTAGGAGCGGCTGGGTGCCAACATGAATCAACAGAGCTATAGGAGAGGCTGGGTGCCAACATGAATCAACAGAGCTATAGGAGAGGCTGGGTGCCAACATGAATCAACAGAGCTATAGAGCGGCTGGGTGCCAACATGAATCAACAGAGCTATAGAGCGGCTGGGTGACAAACATGAATCACCAGAACTAGGAGAGGCTGGGTGCCAACATGAATCAACAGAGCTATAGAGCGGCTGGGTGCCAACATGAATCAACAGAGCTATAGAGCGGCTGGGTGCCAACATGAATCAACAGAGCTATAGAGCGGCTGGGTGCCAACATGAATCAACAGAGCTATAGGAGCGGCTGGGTGCCAACATGAATCAACAGAGCTATAGGAGCGGCTGGGTGCCAACATGAATCAACAGAGCTATAGAGCGGCTGGGTGTCAACATGAATCAACAGAGCTATAGAGCGGCTGGGTGCCAACATGAATCAACAGAGCTATAGGAGAGGCTGGGTGCCAACATGAATCACCAGAGCTAGGAGCGGCTGGGTGCCAACATGAATCAACAGAGCTATAGGAGCGGCTGGGTGCCAACATGAATCAACAGAGCTATAGGAGAGGCTGGGTGCCAACATGAATCACCAGAGCTATAGGAGAGGCTGGGTGCCAACATGAATCAACAGAGCTATAGGAGAGGCTGGGTGCCAACATGAATCAACAGAGCTATAGGAGAGGCTGGGTGCCAACATGAATCAACAGAGCTATAGGAGAGGCTGGGTGCCAACATGAATCAACAGAGCTAGGAGCAGCTGGGTGCCAACATGAATCAACAGAGCTAGGAGCGGCTGGGTGCCAACATGAATCACCAGAGCTAGGAGCGGCTGGGTGCCAACATGAATCAACAGAGCTATAGGAGCGGCTGGGTGCCAACATGAATCAACAGAGCTATAGGAGAGGCTGGGTGCCAACATGAATCACCAGAGCTATAGGAGAGGCTGGGTGCCAACATGAATCAACAGAGCTATAGGAGCGGCTGGGTGCCAACATGAATCACCAGAGCTAGGAGCGGCTGGGTGCCAACATGAATCAGCAGAGCTAGGAGAGGCTGGGTGCCAACATGAATCAACATAGCTATAGGAGAGGCTGGGTGCCAACATGAATCACCAGAGCTAGGAGCGGCTGGGTGCCAACATGAATCAACAGAGCTATAGGAGCGGCTGGGTGCCAACATGAATCAACAGAGCTATAGGAGAGGCTGGGTGCCAACATGAATCACCAGAGCTATAGGAGAGGCTGGGTGCCAACATGAATCAACAGAGCTATAGGAGAGGCTGGGTGCCAACATGAATCAACAGAGCTATAGGAGAGGCTGGGTGCCAACATGAATCAACAGAGCTATAGAGCGGCTGGGTGGCAACATGAATCAACAGAGCTATAGAGCGGCTGGGTGACAAACATGAATCACCAGAACTAGGAGAGGCTGGGTGTCAACATGAATCAACAGAGCTATAGAGCGGCTGGGTGCCAACATGAATCAACAGAGCTATAGAGCGGCTGGGTGCCAACATGAATCAACAGAGCTATAGAGCGGCTGGGTGCAAACATGAATCAACAGAGCTATAGGAGCGGCTGGGTGCCAACATGAATCAACAGAGCTATAGGAGCGGCTGGGTGCCAACATGAATCAACAGAGCTATAGAGCGGCTGGGTGGCAACATGAATCAACAGAGCTATAGAGCGGCTGGGTGCCAACATGAATCAACAGAGCTATTGAGCGGCTGGGTGCCAACATGAATCAACAGAGCTATAGGAGCGGCTGGGTGCCAACATGAATCACCAGAGCTATAGGAGAGGCTGGGTGCCAACATGAATCAACAGAGCTATAGGAGCGGCTGGGTGCCAACATGAATCACCAGAGCTATAGGAGAGGCTGGGTGCCAACATGAATCACCAAAGCTATAGGAGAGGCTGGGTGCCAACATGAATCAACAGAGCTAGGATAGGCTGGGTGCCAACATGAATCACCAGAGCTAGGAGCGGCTGGGTGCCAACATGAATCAACAGAGCTAGGATAGGCTGGGTGCCAACATGAATCAACAGAGCTATGGGAGAGGCTGGGTGCCAACATGAATCAACAGAGCTATAGGAGAGGCTGGGTGCCAACATGAATCAACAGAGCTATAGAGAGGCTGGGTGCCAACATGAATCAACAGAGCTATAGGAGAGGCTGGGTGCCAACATGAATCAACAGAGCTATAGGAGAGGCTGGGTGCCAACATGAATCAACAGAGCTCGGATAGGCTGGGTGCCAACATGAATCACCAGAGCTAGGAGCGGCTGGGTGCCAACATGAATCAACAGAGCTAGGATAGGCTGGGTGCCAACATGAATCAACAGAGCTATGGGAGAGGCTGGGTGCCAACATGAATCAACAGAGCTATAGGAGAGGCTGGGTGGCAACATGAATCAACAGAGCTATAGGAGAGGCTGGGTGCCAACATGAATCAACAGAGCTATAGAGCGGCTGGGTGCCAACATGAATCACCAGAGCTATAGGAGAGGCTGGGTGCCAACATGAATCAACAGAGCTATAGGAGAGGCTGGGTGCCAACATGAATCAACAGAGCTATAGGAGAGGCTGGGTGCCAACATGAATCAACAGAGCTAGGAGCGGCTGGGTGCCAAAATGAATCAACAGAGCTAGGAGCGGCTGGGTGGCAACATGAATCAACAGAGCTATAGGAGAGGCTGGGTGCCAACATGAATCACCAGAGCTAGGAGAGGCTGGGTGCCAACATGAATCAACAGAGCTATAGGAGAGGCTGGGTGCCAACATGAATCAACAGAGCTATACGAGAGGCTGGGTGCCAACATGAATCACCAGAACTAGGAGAGGCTGGGTGCCAACATGAATCACCAGAGCTATAGGAGAGGCTGGGTGCCAACATGAATAAACAGAGCTATAGGCGCGGCTGGGTGCCAACATGAATCACCAGAGCTAGGAGCGGCTGGGTGCCAACATGAATCAGCAGAGCTAGGAGAGGCTGGGTGCCAACATGAATCAACATAGCTATAGGAGAGGCTGGGTGCCAACATGAATCACCAGAGCTAGGAGCGGCTGGGTGCCAACATGAATCAACAGAGCTATAGGAGCGGCTGGGTGCCAACATGAATCAACAGAGCTATAGGAGAGGCTGGGTGCCAACATGAATCAACAGAGCTATAGGAGAGGCTGGGTGCCAACATGAATCAACAGAGCTATAGAGCGGCTGGGTGCCAAAATGAATCAACAGAGCTAGGAGCGGCTGGGTGGCAACATGAATCAACAGAGCTATAGGAGAGGCTGGGTGCCAACATGAATCACCAGAGCTAGGAGAGGCTGGGTGCCAACATGAATCAACAGAGCTATAGGAGAGGCTGGGTGCCAACATGAATCAACAGAGCTATACGAGAGGCTGGGTGCCAACATGAATCACCAGAACTAGGAGAGGCTGGGTGCCAACATGAATCACCAGAGCTATAGGAGAGGCTGGGTGCCAACATGAATAAACAGAGCTATAGGCGCGGCTGGGTGCCAACATGAATCACCAGAGCTAGGAGCGGCTGGGTGCCAACATGAATCAGCAGAGCTAGGAGAGGCTGGGTGCCAACATGAATCAACATAGCTATAGGAGAGGCTGGGTGCCAACATGAATCACCAGAGCTAGGAGCGGCTGGGTGCCAACATGAATCAACAGAGCTATAGGAGCGGCTGGGTGCCAACATGAATCAACAGAGCTATAGGAGAGGCTGGGTGCCAACATGAATCAACAGAGCTATAGGAGAGGCTGGGTGCCAACATGAATCAACAGAGCTATAGAGCGGCTGGGTGCCAACATGAATCAACAGAGCTATAGAGTGGCTGGGTGACAAACATGAATCACCAGAACTAGGAGAGGCTTGGTGCCAATATGAATCAACAGAGCTATAGAGCGGCTGGGTGCCAACATGAATCAACAGAGCTATAGAGCGGCTGGGTGCCAACATGAATCAACAGAGCTATAGAGCGGCTGGGTGCCAACATGAATCAACAGAGCTATAGGAGCGGCTGGGTGCCAACATGAATCAACAGAGCTATAGGAGCGGCTGGGTGCCAACATGAATCAACAGAGCTATAGAGCGGCTGGGTGTCAACATGAATCAACAGAGCTATAGAGCGGCTGGGTGCCAACATGAATCAACAGAGCTATAGGAGAGGCTGGGTGCCAACATGAATCACCAGAGCTAGGAGCGGCTGGGTGCCAACATGAATCAACAGAGCTATAGGAGCGGCTGGGTGCCAACATGAATCAACAGAGCTATAGGAGAGGCTGGGTGCCAACATGAATCACCAGAGCTATAGGAGAGGCTGGGTGCCAACATGAATCAACAGAGCTATAGGAGAGGCTGGGTGCCAACATGAATCAACAGAGCTATAGGAGAGGCTGGGTGCCAACATGAATCAACAGAGCTATAGAGCGGCTGGGTGCCAACATGAATCAACAGAGCTATAGAGCGGCTGGGTGACAAACATGAATCACCAGAACTAGGAGAGGCTGGGTGCCAACATGAATCAACAGAGCTATAGAGCGGCTGGGTGCCAACATGAATCAACAGAGCTATAGAGCGGCTGGGTGCCAACATGAATCAACAGAGCTATAGAGCGGCTGGGTGCCAACATGAATCAACAGAGCTATAGGAGCGGCTGGGTGCCAACATGAATCAACAGAGCTATAGGAGAGGCTGGGTGCCAACATGAATCAACAGAGCAATAGGAGAGGCTGGGTGCCAACATGAATCAACAGAGCTATAGAGCGGCTGGGTGCCAACATGAATCACCAGAGCTATAGGAGAGGCTGGGTGCCAACATGAATCAACAGAGCTATAGGAGAGGCTGGGTGCCAACATGAATCAACAGAGCTATAGGAGAGGCTGGGTGCCAACATGAATCAACAGAGCTAGGAGCGGCTGGGTGCCAAAATGAATCAACAGAGCTAGGAGCGGCTGGGTGGCAACATGAATCAACAGTGTTATGACCTGGCTCTTGGGCCATAACAAAGGAGGAAGACACACGGCTGTTTAAAAGTGCACAAACCAATCTTTATTTACAATATAAACAACTTAATATGCATCAAACAATACTAATGTACTAAGTGGGGTGTGTTAATCAGTAGATCAGTAATGTAAGTGAGTGGATGTGTGGTGAGTGTGGTGTGGGGTGTTGAATGGTGACAAACAAGTGCTGCTGCTCTCATGGAAGGAGAGAGAGACTGAGCGTGGCCAACGCCCAGCCATTTATAGTGCACCTTGGGAACACTGGCCAGGTGCTCCCAATGCACCTGATTGGCAACGCAGAACCTGTGGGAAGCCAAATGCATAGGTCTACAGGAATACACAGGCCCCAGTAGGCCAAACTACAGGGGGCTGTGACACCCTCCCCCTACAAAACGAGGACCCTTAAGGGACCGAGACACTATCAGCTAATAATTTAATGTACTAAATATTTGTGACCTTTAGCAATCAATAATAATTCAAGTCTGTTTGGCAGATGTTTTGTTTTTCCCACACCAAACCGAACCGTTTGCACAGACTTACCCACCCAATTTAGATGCAAACAGCAAACCAATACAAATACAAAATAGAGCACAACCTATATGCTTGCTGATGTTAAGAGTTTTAACCGTGGCAGTAACTGGCTGAGGGGCAGGTAACCCTGTCAGCTCTAGCCCTAATGCACAACAGCACCAGCTTGTTTGGAGCTCCACCTCTCAGAGGCGGAAGGCCAGCCGAGACCATCGTCCCCCCCAGCATATACAACTACCACACTGTGGCATGATGTTTCACCATCTAAAGCTGCCAGCAGCTTAGATACACCAGTGACCAGTCTACCACAAGGCAAACAGAGACATTACACATTTTAACAATCAGCAACACAAAAGTGCTATATAGTCAATTCATTCAATTATTTTTAAGGATGGGAATCTGCGCAAACCATACACCTGCCAAACCAACTTAGTCAAACCAATATAACCAACGTACCAGACAAAATTGACCTAAGATAACTATAAACCAACATTAAGACAAACTCCAAAATTAATTTCAGCTCAACCAATTCAATCTGCATCCAGCACACCAGGCCTTCTATCAGCAACTAAGATTACCGGTATTCTTGAAGCATTTAAGAGTAGAGGAACAGGGACATAGGTAGATACGAGACAGAAACAGGCCAGACTTGAAAATGACAAAACACAGTTCACGTTGTCCAACATAAGACACTCCCCCACAACATTTTCTGATCCAATATACAAAATCCAGTCATTCAGTACCCTTTAATAAGGCCAACCTGAATAAAACAGAGGGTGGAGGCTCCTCCCAGTTCACCGGGAGTGTGCGCACAAACCCCCACACCTATCCATCCAGCATTGCCCTTGACCAAACCCCCCTCCCCAACCGACCCATATGTCAGAAGGACAGGGGAAACGAACACTGCCTCCCAGCCATTCCGGCCTGACGAGACAAGTCGCAAACTTTACAGGATAAAACCAAAATCTACACCTCCCAACCATCTACAGCCTGACAGATACAACACTGTCTCCCAGCTGCACCAGCCTGGTGAAGACTACTCCTGCTATTACCAATTTCAAACAACAGCTCCCACATATGGAGCTCACAAGATATGTACTGACAACAAAATGCTGGACCAACCAATTCAGACAGAAAACTGAGAACAAAACTGAGGACAAGTGAATTACAATTCACAATTACAACTAACAATTAATTCACGATTAATCAACACACAAAAACTAACAAAAAATGCTCTCCCCAACCCTGGAAAGCCAGGACAGATATGACAGGCGTGCCTACAGGTGCGGTGATCCCCCTACCTCAGCTGCCTAACCAAAAACTAAACTGCCTCACTTGCCCTGGTCTTCAGTGGCCCTCCTGAGTCCCCCATACCGACAAGGCATCCCAGTGGTACCACCCTGTCCCATCTTGTGTGGAACAGAATCTACAAAGACAAATCAACAAATTAGAAAAAATACAGCGAGTCCCACAGGGGGAAACACCATTAATCCTACACAGGGACCACCAAGCCTCAGACAAAACACACTTGTCACACCCATCCTAACTTCTAACACTATAGCAATACACATGAAATGACCAGCACAAAACCAAATATCTATAACCAAACTGGTTAACCAAATAAATACATCCAAAACACTTTAACTACCGTGCACCTCCTCCCAACACCAAATACCATGACCAATTTGTCAATCTACAAGTTCAAACAAAACAGGAAGTTAGTTACTTTACCTGTTATCAAAGTCACGACCAATCCGAGTTCAAATCACGAGCCCCCATGTTATGACCTGGCTCTTGGGCCATAACAAAGGAGGAAGACACACGGCTGTTTAAAAGTGCACAAACCAATCTTTATTTACAATATAAACAACTTAATATGCATCAAACAATACTAATGTACTAAGTGGGGTGTGTTAATCAGTAGATCAGTAATGTAAGTGAGTGGATGTGTGGTGAGTGTGGTGTGGGGTGTTGAATGGTGACAAACAAGTGCTGCTGCTCTCATGGAAGGAGAGAGAGACTGAGCGTGGCCAACGCCCAGCCATTTATAGTGCACCTTGGGAACACTGGCCAGGTGCTCCCAATGCACCTGATTGGCAACGCAGAACCTGTGGGAAGCCAAATGCATAGGTCTACAGGAATACACAGGCCCCAGTAGGCCAAACTACAGGGGGCTGTGACAACAGAGCTATAGGAGAGGCTGGGTGCCAACATGAATCAACAGAGCTATAGAGCGGCTGGGTGCCAACATGAATCAACAGAGCTATAGAGCGGCTGGGTGACAAACATGAATCACCAGAACTAGGAGAGGCTGGGTGTCAACATGAATCAACAGAGCTATAGAGCGGCTGGGTGCCAACATGCATCAACAGAGCTATAGAGCGGCTGGGTGCCAACATGAATCAACAGAGCTATAGAGCGGCTGGGTGCAAACATGAATCAACAGAGCTATAGGAGCGGCTGGGTGCCAACATGAATCAACAGAGCTATAGGAGCGGCTGGGTGCCAACATGAATCAACAGAGCTATAGAGCGGCTGGGTGCCAACATGAATCAACAGAGCTATAGAGCGGCTGGGTGCCAACATGAATCAACAGAGCTATAGAGCGGCTGGGTGCAAACATGAATCAACAGAGCTATAGGAGCGGCTGGGTGCCAACATGAATCAACAGAGCTATAGGAGCGGCTGGGTGCCAACATGAATCAACAGAGCTATAGAGCGGCTGGGTGGCAACATGAATCAACAGAGCTATAGAGCGGCTGGGTGCCAACATGAATCAACAGAGCTATTGAGCGGCTGGGTGCCAACATGAATCAACAGAGCTATAGGAGCGGCTGGGTGCCAACATGAATCACCAGAGCTATAGGAGAGGCTGGATGCCAACATGAATCAACAGAGCTATAGGAGCGGCTGGGTGCCAACATGAATCACCAGAGCTATAGGAGAGGCTGGGTGCCAACATGAATCACCAAAGCTATAGGAGAGGCTGGGTGGCAACATGAATCAACAGAGCTAGGATAGGCTGGGTGCCAACATGAATCACCAGAGCTAGGAGAGGCTGGGTACCAACATGAATCAACAGAGCTATAGGAGAGGCTGGGTGCCAACATGAATCAACAGAGCTATACGAGAGGCTGGGTGCCAACATGAATCACCAGAACTAGGAGAGGCTGGGTGCCAACATGAATCACCAGAGCTATAGGAGAGGCTGGGTGCCAACATGAATAAACAGAGCTATAGGCGCGGCTGGGTGCCAACATGAATCACCAGAGCTAGGAGTGGCTGGGTGGCAACATGAATCAGCAGAGCTAGGAGAGGCTGGGTGCCAACATGAATCAACATAGCTATAGGAGAGGCTGGGTGCCAACATGAATCACCAGAGCTAGGAGCGGCTGGGTGCCAACATGAATCAACAGAGCTATAGGAGCGGCTGGGTGCCAACATGAATCAACAGAGCTATAGGAGAGGCTGGGTGCCAACATGAATCAACAGAGCTATAGGAGAGGCTGGGTGCCAACATGAATCAACAGAGCTATAGAGCGGCTGGGTGCCAACATGAATCAACAGAGCTATAGAGCGGCTGGGTGACAAACATGAATCACCAGAACTAGGAGAGGCTGGGTGCCAACATGAATCAACAGAGCTATAGAGCGGCTGGGTGCCAACATGAATCAACAGAGCTATAGAGCGGCTGGGTGCCAACATGAATCAACAGAGCTATAGAGCGGCTGGGTGCCAACATGAATCAACAGAGCTATAGGAGCGGCTGGGTGCCAACATGAATCAACAGAGCTATAGGAGCGGCTGGGTGCCAACATGAATCAACAGAGCTATAGAGCGGCTGGGTGCCAACATGAATCAACAGAGCTATAGGAGAGGCTGGGTGCCAACATGAATCACCAGAGCTAGGAGCGGCTGGGTGCCAACATGAATCAACAGAGCTATAGGAGCGGCTGGGTGCCAACATGAATCAACAGAGCTATAGGAGAGGCTGGGTGCCAACATGAATCACCAGAGCTATAGGAGAGGCTGGGTGCCAACATGAATCAACAGAGCTATAGGAGAGGCTGGGTGCCAACATGAATCAACAGAGCTATAGGAGAGGCTGGGTGCCAACATGAATCAACAGAGCTATAGAGCGGCTGGGTGCCAACATGAATCAACAAAGCTATAGAGCGGCTGGGTGACAAACATGAATCACCAGAACTAGGAGAGGCTGGGTGCCAACATGAATCAACAGAGCTATAGAGCGGCTGGGTGCCAACATGAATCAACAGAGCTATAGAGCGGCTGGGTGCCAACATGAATCAACAGAGCTATAGGAGCGGCTGGGTGCCAACATGAATCAACAGCTATAGGAGCGGCTGGGTGCCAACATGAATCAACAGAGCTATAGAGCGGCTGGGTGTCAACATGAATCAACAGAGCTATAGAGCGGCTGGGTGCCAACATGAATCAACAGAGCTATAGGAGAGGCTGGGTGCCAACATGAATCAACAGAGCTATAGGAGAGGCTGGGTGCCAACATGAATCAACAGAGCTAGGAGCGGCTGGGTGCCAACATGAATCAACAGAGCTAGGAGCGGCTGGGTGCCAACATGAATCACCAGAGCTAGGAGCGGCTGGGTGCCAACATGAATCAACAGAGCTATAGGAGCGGCTGGGTGCCAACATGAATCAACAGAGCTATAGGAGAGGCTGGGTGCCAACATGAATCACCAGAGCTATAGGAGAGGCTGGGTGCCAACATGAATCAACAGAGCTATAGAGCGGCTGGGTGCCAACATGAATCAACAGAGCTATAGAGCGGCTGGGTGACAAACATGAATCACCAGAACTAGGAGAGGCTGGGTGCCAACATGAATCAACAGAGCTATAGAGCGGCTGGGTGCCAACATGAATCAACAGAGCTATAGAGCGGCTGGGTGCCAACATGAATCAACAGAGCTATAGAGCGGCTGGGTGCCAACATGAATCAACAGAGCTATAGGAGCGGCTGGGTGCCAACATGAATCAACAGAGCTATAGGAGCGGCTGGGTGCCAACATGAATCAACAGAGCTATAGAGCGGCTGGGTGCCAACATGAATCAACAGAGCTATAGGAGAGGCTGGGTGCCAACATGAATCACCAGAGCTAGGAGCGGCTGGGTGCCAACATGAATCAACAGAGCTATAGGAGCGGCTGGGTGCCAACATGAATCAACAGAGCTATAGGAGAGGCTGGGTGCCAACATGAATCACCAGAGCTATAGGAGAGGCTGGGTGCCAACATGAATCAACAGAGCTATAGGAGAGGCTGGGTGCCAACATGAATCAACAGAGCTATAGGAGAGGCTGGGGGCCAACATGAATCAACAGAGCTATAGAGCGGCTGGGTGCCAACATGAATCAACAGAGCTATAGAGCGGCTGGGTGCCAACATGAATCAACAGAGCTATAGAGCGGCTGGGTGCCAACATGAATCAACAGAGCTATAGGAGCGGCTGGGTGCCAACATGAATCAACAGAGCTATAGGAGCGGCTGGGTGCCAACATGAATCAACAGAGCTATAGAGCGGCTGGGTGTCAACATGAATCAACAGAGCTATAGAGCGGCTGGGTGCCAACATGAATCAACAGAGCTATAGGAGAGGCTGGGTGCCAACATGAATCACCAGAGCTAGGAGCGGCTGGGTGCCAACATGAATCAACAGAGCTATAGGAGCGGCTGGGTGCCAACATGAATCAACAGAGCTATAGGAGAGGCTGGGTGCCAACATGAATCACCAGAGCTATAGGAGAGGCTGGGTGCCAACATGAATCAACAGAGCTATAGGAGAGGCTGGGTGCCAACATGAATCAACAGAGCTATAGGAGAGGCTGGGTGCCAACATGAATCAACAGAGCTATAGAGCGGCTGGGTGCCAACATGAATCAACAAAGCTATAGAGCGGCTGGGTGACAAACATGAATCACCAGAACTAGGAGAGGCTGGGTGCCAACATGAATCAACAGAGCTATAGAGCGGCTGGGTGCCAACATGAATCAACAGAGCTATAGAGCGGCTGGGTGCCAACATGAATCAACAGAGCTATAGGAGCGGCTGGGTGCCAACATGAATCAACAGCTATAGGAGCGGCTGGGTGCCAACATGAATCAACAGAGCTATAGAGCGGCTGGGTGTCAACATGAATCAACAGAGCTATAGAGCGGCTGGGTGCCAACATGAATCAACAGAGCTATAGGAGAGGCTGGGTGCCAACATGAATCAACAGAGCTATAGGAGAGGCTGGGTGCCAACATGAATCAACAGAGCTAGGAGCGGCTGGGTGCCAACATGAATCAACAGAGCTAGGAGCGGCTGGGTGCCAACATGAATCACCAGAGCTAGGAGCGGCTGGGTGCCAACATGAATCAACAGAGCTATAGGAGCGGCTGGGTGCCAACATGAATCAACAGAGCTATAGGAGAGGCTGGGTGCCAACATGAATCACCAGAGCTATAGGAGAGGCTGGGTGCCAACATGAATCAACAGAGCTATAGGAGAGGCTGGGTGCCAACATGAATCAACAGAGCTATAGGAGAGGCTGGGTGCCAACATGAATCAACAGAGCTATAGAGCGGCTGGGTGCCAACATGAATCAACAGAGCTATAGAGCGGCTGGGTGACAAACATGAATCACCAGAACTAGGAGAGGCTGGGTGTCAACATGAATCAACAGAGCTATAGAGCGGCTGGGTGCCAACATGAATCAACAGAGCTATAGAGCGGCTGGGTGCCAACATGAATCAACAGAGCTATAGAGCGGCTGGGTGCAAACATGAATCAACAGAGCTATAGGAGCGGCTGGGTGCCAACATGAATCAACAGAGCTATAGGAGCGGCTGGGTGCCAACATGAATCAACAGAGCTATAGAGCGGCTGGGTGCCAACATGAATCAACAGAGCTATAGAGCGGCTGGGTGCCAACATGAATCAACAGAGCTATAGAGCGGCTGGGTGCAAACATGAATCAACAGAGCTATAGGAGCGGCTGGGTGCCAACATGAATCAACAGAGCTATAGGAGCGGCTGGGTGCCAACATGAATCAACAGAGCTATAGAGCGGCTGGGTGGCAACATGAATCAACAGAGCTATAGAGCGGCTGGGTGCCAACATGAATCAACAGAGCTATTGAGCGGCTGGGTGCCAACATGAATCAACAGAGCTATAGGAGCGGCTGGGTGCCAACATGAATCACCAGAGCTATAGGAGAGGCTGGATGCCAACATGAATCAACAGAGCTATAGGAGCGGCTGGGTGCCAACATGAATCACCAGAGCTATAGGAGAGGCTGGGTGCCAACATGAATCACCAAAGCTATAGGAGAGGCTGGGTGGCAACATGAATCAACAGAGCTAGGATAGGCTGGGTGCCAACATGAATCACCAGAGCTAGGAGAGGCTGGGTACCAACATGAATCAACAGAGCTATAGGAGAGGCTGGGTGCCAACATGAATCAACAGAGCTATACGAGAGGCTGGGTGCCAACATGAATCACCAGAACTAGGAGAGGCTGGGTGCCAACATGAATCACCAGAGCTATAGGAGAGGCTGGGTGCCAACATGAATAAACAGAGCTATAGGCGCGGCTGGGTGCCAACATGAATCACCAGAGCTAGGAGTGGCTGGGTGGCAACATGAATCAGCAGAGCTAGGAGAGGCTGGGTGCCAACATGAATCAACATAGCTATAGGAGAGGCTGGGTGCCAACATGAATCACCAGAGCTAGGAGCGGCTGGGTGCCAACATGAATCAACAGAGCTATAGGAGCGGCTGGGTGCCAACATGAATCAACAGAGCTATAGGAGAGGCTGGGTGCCAACATGAATCAACAGAGCTATAGGAGAGGCTGGGTGCCAACATGAATCAACAGAGCTATAGAGCGGCTGGGTGCCAACATGAATCAACAGAGCTATAGAGCGGCTGGGTGACAAACATGAATCACCAGAACTAGGAGAGGCTGGGTGCCAACATGAATCAACAGAGCTATAGAGCGGCTGGGTGCCAACATGAATCAACAGAGCTATAGAGCGGCTGGGTGCCAACATGAATCAACAGAGCTATAGAGCGGCTGGGTGCCAACATGAATCAACAGAGCTATAGGAGCGGCTGGGTGCCAACATGAATCAACAGAGCTATAGGAGCGGCTGGGTGCCAACATGAATCAACAGAGCTATAGAGCGGCTGGGTGCCAACATGAATCAACAGAGCTATAGGAGAGGCTGGGTGCCAACATGAATCACCAGAGCTAGGAGCGGCTGGGTGCCAACATGAATCAACAGAGCTATAGGAGCGGCTGGGTGCCAACATGAATCAACAGAGCTATAGGAGAGGCTGGGTGCCAACATGAATCACCAGAGCTATAGGAGAGGCTGGGTGCCAACATGAATCAACAGAGCTATAGGAGAGGCTGGGTGCCAACATGAATCAACAGAGCTATAGGAGAGGCTGGGTGCCAACATGAATCAACAGAGCTATAGAGCGGCTGGGTGCCAACATGAATCAACAAAGCTATAGAGCGGCTGGGTGACAAACATGAATCACCAGAACTAGGAGAGGCTGGGTGCCAACATGAATCAACAGAGCTATAGAGCGGCTGGGTGCCAACATGAATCAACAGAGCTATAGAGCGGCTGGGTGCCAACATGAATCAACAGAGCTATAGGAGCGGCTGGGTGCCAACATGAATCAACAGCTATAGGAGCGGCTGGGTGCCAACATGAATCAACAGAGCTATAGAGCGGCTGGGTGTCAACATGAATCAACAGAGCTATAGAGCGGCTGGGTGCCAACATGAATCAACAGAGCTATAGGAGAGGCTGGGTGCCAACATGAATCAACAGAGCTAGGAGCGGCTGGGTGCCAACATGAATCAACAGAGCTAGGAGCGGCTGGGTGCCAACATGAATCACCAGAGCTAGGAGCGGCTGGGTGCCAACATGAATCAACAGAGCTATAGGAGCGGCTGGGTGCCAACATGAATCAACAGAGCTATAGGAGAGGCTGGGTGCCAACATGAATCACCAGAGCTATAGGAGAGGCTGGGTGCCAACATGAATCAACAGAGCTATAGGAGAGGCTGGGTGCCAACATGAATCAACAGAGCTATAGGAGAGGCTGGGTGCCAACATGAATCAACAGAGCTATAGAGCGGCTGGGTGCCAACATGAATCAACAGAGCTATAGAGCGGCTGGGTGACAAACATGAATCACCAGAACTAGGAGAGGCTGGGTGTCAACATGAATCAACAGAGCTATAGAGCGGCTGGGTGCCAACATGAATCAACAGAGCTATAGAGCGGCTGGGTGCCAACATGAATCAACAGAGCTATAGAGCGGCTGGGTGCAAACATGAATCAACAGAGCTATAGGAGCGGCTGGGTGCCAACATGAATCAACAGAGCTATAGGAGCGGCTGGGTGCCAACATGAATCAACAGAGCTATAGAGCGGCTGGGTGCCAACATGAATCAACAGAGCTATAGAGCGGCTGGGTGCCAACATGAATCAACAGAGCTATAGAGCGGCTGGGTGCAAACATGAATCAACAGAGCTATAGGAGCGGCTGGGTGCCAACATGAATCAACAGAGCTATAGGAGTGGCTGGGTGCCAACATGAATCAACAGAGCTATAGAGCGGCTGGGTGGCAACATGAATCAACAGAGCTATAGAGCGGCTGGGTGCCAACATGAATCAACAGAGCTATTGAGCGGCTGGGTGCCAACATGAATCAACAGAGCTATAGGAGCGGCTGGGTGCCAACATGAATCACCAGAGCTATAGGAGAGGCTGGGTGCCAACATGAATCAACAGAGCTACAGGAGCGGCTGGGTGCCAACATGAATCACCAGAGCTATAGGAGAGGCTGGGTGCCAACATGAATCACCAAAGCTATAGGAGAGGCTGGGTGGCAACATGAATCAACAGAGCTAGGATAGGCTGGGTGCCAACATGAATCACCAGAGCTAGGAGCGGCTGGGTGCCAACATGAATCAGCAGAGCTAGGAGAGGCTGGGTGCCAACATGAATCAACATAGCTATAGGAGAAGCTGGGTGCCAACATGAATCACCAGAGCTAGGAGCGGCTGGGTGCCAACATGAATCAACAGAGCTATAGGAGCGGCTGGGTGCCAACATGAATCAACAGAGCTATAGGAGAGGCTGGGTGCCAACATGAATCACCAGAGCTATAGGAGAGGCTGGGTGCCAACATGAATCAACAGAGCTATAGGAGAGGCTGGGTGCCAACATGAATCAACAGAGCTATAGGAGAGGCTGGGTGCCAATATGAATCAACAGAGCTATAGAGCGGCTGGGTGCCAACATGAATCAACAGAGCTATAGAGCGGCTGGGTGACAAACATGAATCACCAGAACTAGGAGAGGCTGGGTGTCAACATGAATCAACAGAGCTATAGAGCGGCTGGGTGCCAACATGAATCAACAGAGCTATAGAGCGGCTGGGTGCCAACATGAATCAACAGAGCTATAGAGCGGCTGGGTGCCAACATGAATCAACAGAGCTATAGGAGCGGCTGGGTGCCAACATGAATCAACAGAGCTATAGAGCGGCTGGGTGCCAACATGAATCAACAGAGCTATAGGAGCGGCTGGGTGCCAACATGAATCAACAGAGCTATAGGAGCGGCTGGGTGCCAACATGAATCAACAGAGCTATAGAGCGGCTGGGTGTCAACATGAATCAACAGAGCTATAGAGCGGCTGGGTGCCAACATGAATCAACAGAGCTATAGGAGAGGCTGGGTGCCAACATGAATCAACAGAGCTATGGGAGAGGCTGGGTGCCAACATGAATCAACAGAGCTATAGGAGAGGCTGGGTGCCAACATGAATCAACAGAGCTATAGAGAGGCTGGGTGCCAACATGAATCAACAGAGCTATCGGAGAGGCTGGGTGCCAACATGAATCAACAGAGCTATAGGAGAGGCTGGGTGCCAACATGAATCAACAGAGCTAGGATAGGCTGGGTGCCAACATGAATCACCAGAGCTAGGAGCGGCTGGGTGCCAACATGAATCAACAGAGCTAGGATAGGCTGGGTGCCAACATGAATCAACAGAGCTATAGAGCGGCTGGGTGCCAACATGAATCAACAGAGCTATAGAGCGGCTGGGTGCCAACATGAATCAACAGAGCTATAGGAGCGGCTGGGTGCCAACATGAATCAACAGAGCTATAGAGCGGCTGGGTGCCAACATGAATCAACAGAGCTATAGGAGCGGCTGGGTGCCAACATGAATCAACAGAGCTATAGGAGCGGCTGGGTGCCAACATGAATCACCAGAGCTATAGGAGAGGCTGGATGCCAACATGAATCAACAGAGCTATAGGAGCGGCTGGGTGCCAACATGAATCACCAGAGCTATAGGAGAGGCTGGGTGCCAACATGAATCACCAAAGCTATAGGAGAGGCTGGGTGGCAACATGAATCAACAGAGCTAGGATAGGCTGGGTGCCAACATGAATCACCAGAGCTAGGAGAGGCTGGGTACCAACATGAATCAACAGAGCTATAGGAGAGGCTGGGTGCCAACATGAATCAACAGAGCTATACGAGAGGCTGGGTGCCAACATGAATCACCAGAACTAGGAGAGGCTGGGTGCCAACATGAATCACCAGAGCTATAGGAGAGGCTGGGTGCCAACATGAATAAACAGAGCTATAGGCGCGGCTGGGTGCCAACATGAATCACCAGAGCTAGGAGTGGCTGGGTGGCAACATGAATCAGCAGAGCTAGGAGAGGCTGGGTGCCAACATGAATCAACATAGCTATAGGAGAGGCTGGGTGCCAACATGAATCACCAGAGCTAGGAGCGGCTGGGTGCCAACATGAATCAACAGAGCTATAGGAGCGGCTGGGTGCCAACATGAATCAACAGAGCTATAGGAGAGGCTGGGTGCCAACATGAATCAACAGAGCTATAGGAGAGGCTGGGTGCCAACATGAATCAACAGAGCTATAGAGCGGCTGGGTGCCAACATGAATCAACAGAGCTATAGAGCGGCTGGGTGACAAACATGAATCACCAGAACTAGGAGAGGCTGGGTGCCAACATGAATCAACAGAGCTATAGAGCGGCTGGGTGCCAACATGAATCAACAGAGCTATAGAGCGGCTGGGTGCCAACATGAATCAACAGAGCTATAGAGCGGCTGGGTGCCAACATGAATCAACAGAGCTATAGGAGCGGCTGGGTGCCAACATGAATCAACAGAGCTATAGGAGCGGCTGGGTGCCAACATGAATCAACAGAGCTATAGAGCGGCTGGGTGCCAACATGAATCAACAGAGCTATAGGAGAGGCTGGGTGCCAACATGAATCACCAGAGCTAGGAGCGGCTGGGTGCCAACATGAATCAACAGAGCTATAGGAGCGGCTGGGTGCCAACATGAATCAACAGAGCTATAGGAGAGGCTGGGTGCCAACATGAATCACCAGAGCTATAGGAGAGGCTGGGTGCCAACATGAATCAACAGAGCTATAGGAGAGGCTGGGTGCCAACATGAATCAACAGAGCTATAGGAGAGGCTGGGTGCCAACATGAATCAACAGAGCTATAGAGCGGCTGGGTGCCAACATGAATCAACAAAGCTATAGAGCGGCTGGGTGACAAACATGAATCACCAGAACTAGGAGAGGCTGGGTGCCAACATGAATCAACAGAGCTATAGAGCGGCTGGGTGCCAACATGAATCAACAGAGCTATAGAGCGGCTGGGTGCCAACATGAATCAACAGAGCTATAGGAGCGGCTGGGTGCCAACATGAATCAACAGCTATAGGAGCGGCTGGGTGCCAACATGAATCAACAGAGCTATAGAGCGGCTGGGTGTCAACATGAATCAACAGAGCTATAGAGCGGCTGGGTGCCAACATGAATCAACAGAGCTATAGGAGAGGCTGGGTGCCAACATGAATCAACAGAGCTATAGGAGAGGCTGGGTGCCAACATGAATCAACAGAGCTAGGAGCGGCTGGGTGCCAACATGAATCAACAGAGCTAGGAGCGGCTGGGTGCCAACATGAATCACCAGAGCTAGGAGCGGCTGGGTGCCAACATGAATCAACAGAGCTATAGGAGCGGCTGGGTGCCAACATGAATCAACAGAGCTATAGGAGAGGCTGGGTGCCAACATGAATCACCAGAGCTATAGGAGAGGCTGGGTGCCAACATGAATCAACAGAGCTATAGGAGAGGCTGGGTGCCAACATGAATCAACAGAGCTATAGGAGAGGCTGGGTGCCAACATGAATCAACAGAGCTATAGAGCGGCTGGGTGCCAACATGAATCAACAGAGCTATAGAGCGGCTGGGTGACAAACATGAATCACCAGAACTAGGAGAGGCTGGGTGTCAACATGAATCAACAGAGCTATAGAGCGGCTGGGTGCCAACATGAATCAACAGAGCTATAGAGCGGCTGGGTGCCAACATGAATCAACAGAGCTATAGAGCGGCTGGGTGCAAACATGAATCAACAGAGCTATAGGAGCGGCTGGGTGCCAACATGAATCAACAGAGCTATAGGAGCGGCTGGGTGCCAACATGAATCAACAGAGCTATAGAGCGGCTGGGTGCCAACATGAATCAACAGAGCTATAGAGCGGCTGGGTGCCAACATGAATCAACAGAGCTATAGAGCGGCTGGGTGCAAACATGAATCAACAGAGCTATAGGAGCGGCTGGGTGCCAACATGAATCAACAGAGCTATAGGAGCGGCTGGGTGCCAACATGAATCAACAGAGCTATAGAGCGGCTGGGTGGCAACATGAATCAACAGAGCTATAGAGCGGCTGGGTGCCAACATGAATCAACAGAGCTATTGAGCGGCTGGGTGCCAACATGAATCAACAGAGCTATAGGAGCGGCTGGGTGCCAACATGAATCACCAGAGCTATAGGAGAGGCTGGGTGCCAACATGAATCAACAGAGCTATAGGAGCGGCTGGGTGCCAACATGAATCACCAGAGCTATAGGAGAGGCTGGGTGCCAACATGAATCACCAAAGCTATAGGAGAGGCTGGGTGGCAACATGAATCAACAGAGCTAGGATAGGCTGGGTGCCAACATGAATCACCAGAGCTAGGAGCGGCTGGGTGCCAACATGAATCAGCAGAGCTAGGAGAGGCTGGGTGCCAACATGAATCAACATAGCTATAGGAGAAGCTGGGTGCCAACATGAATCACCAGAGCTAGGAGCGGCTGGGTGCCAACATGAATCAACAGAGCTATAGGAGCGGCTGGGTGCCAACATGAATCAACAGAGCTATAGGAGAGGCTGGGTGCCAACATGAATCACCAGAGCTATAGGAGAGGCTGGGTGCCAACATGAATCAACAGAGCTATAGGAGAGGCTGGGTGCCAACATGAATCAACAGAGCTATAGGAGAGGCTGGGTGCCAATATGAATCAACAGAGCTATAGAGCGGCTGGGTGCCAACATGAATCAACAGAGCTATAGAGCGGCTGGGTGACAAACATGAATCACCAGAACTAGGAGAGGCTGGGTGTCAACATGAATCAACAGAGCTATAGAGCGGCTGGGTGCCAACATGAATCAACAGAGCTATAGAGCGGCTGGGTGCCAACATGAATCAACAGAGCTATAGAGCGGCTGGGTGCCAACATGAATCAACAGAGCTATAGGAGCGGCTGGGTGCCAACATGAATCAACAGAGCTATAGAGCGGCTGGGTGCCAACATGAATCAACAGAGCTATAGGAGCGGCTGGGTGCCAACATGAATCAACAGAGCTATAGGAGCGGCTGGGTGCCAACATGAATCAACAGAGCTATAGAGCGGCTGGGTGTCAACATGAATCAACAGAGCTATAGAGCGGCTGGGTGCCAACATGAATCAACAGAGCTATAGGAGAGGCTGGGTGCCAACATGAATCAACAGAGCTATGGGAGAGGCTGGGTGCCAACATGAATCAACAGAGCTATAGGAGAGGCTGGGTGCCAACATGAATCAACAGAGCTATAGAGAGGCTGGGTGCCAACATGAATCAACAGAGCTATCGGAGAGGCTGGGTGCCAACATGAATCAACAGAGCTATAGGAGAGGCTGGGTGCCAACATGAATCAACAGAGCTAGGATAGGCTGGGTGCCAACATGAATCACCAGAGCTAGGAGCGGCTGGGTGCCAACATGAATCAACAGAGCTAGGATAGGCTGGGTGCCAACATGAATCAACAGAGCTATGGGAGAGGCTGGGTGCCAACATGAATCAACAGAGCTATAGGAGAGGCTGGGTGGCAACATGAATCAACAGAGCTATAGAGAGGCTGGGTGCCAACATGAATCAACAGAGCTATAGGAGCGGCTGGGTGCCAACATGAATAAACAGAGCTATAGGCGCGGCTGGGTGCCAACATGAATCACCAGAGCTATAGGAGAGGCTGGGTGCCAACATGAATCAACAGAGCTATAGGAGAGGCTGGGTGCCAACATGAATCAACAGAGCTATAGGAGAGGCTGGGTGCCAACATGAATCAACAGAGCTATAGGAGAGGCTGGGTGCCAACATGAATCAACAGAGCTAGGAGCGGCTGGGTGCCAAAATGAATCAACAGAGCTAGGAGCGGCTGGGTGGCAACATGAATCAACAGAGCTATAGGAGAGGCTGGGTGCCAACATGAATCACCAGAGCTAGGAGAGGCTGGGTGTCAACATGAATCAACAGAGCTATAGGAGAGGCTGGGTGCCAACATGAATCAACAGAGCTATACGAGAGGCTGGGTGCCAACATGAATACCAGAACTAGGAGAGGCTGGGTGCCAACATGAATCACCAGAGCTATAGGAGAGGCTGGGTGCCAACATGAATAAACAGAGCTATAGGCGCGGCTGGGTACCAACATGAATCACCAGAGCTAGGAGCGGCTGGGTGCCAACATGAATCAGCAGAGCTAGGAGAGGCTGGGTGCCAACATGAATCAACATAGCTATAGGAGAGGCTGGGTGCCAACATGAATCACCAGAGCTAGGAGCGGCTGGGTGCCAACATGAATCAACAGAGCTATAGGAGCGGCTGGGTGCCAACATGAATCAACAGAGCTATAGGAGAGGCTGGGTGCCAACATGAATCACCAGAGCTATAGGAGAGGCTGGGTGCCAACATGAATCAACAGAGCTATAGGAGAGGCTGGGTGCCAACATGAATCAACAGAGCTATAGGAGAGGCTGGGTGCCAACATGAATCAACAGAGCTATAGAGCGGCTGGGTGCCAACATGAATCAACAGAGCTATAGAGCGGCTGGGTGACAAACATGAATCACCAGAACTAGGAGAGGCTGGGTGCCAACATGAATCAACAGAGCTATAGAGCGGCTGGGTGCCAACATGAATCAACAGAGCTATAGAGCGGCTGGGTGCCAACATGAATCAACAGAGCTATAGAGCGGCTGGGTGCCAACATGAATCAACAGAGCTATAGGAGCGGCTGGGTGCCAACATGAATCAACAGAGCTATAGGAGCGGCTGGGTGCCAACATGAATCAACAGAGCTATAGAGCGGCTGGGTGTCAACATGAATCAACAGAGCTATAGAGCGGCTGGGTGCCAACATGAATCAACAGAGCTATAGGAGAGGCTGGGTGCCAACATGAATCAACAGAGCTATAGAGCGGCTGGGTGCCAACATGAATCAACAGAGCTATAGAGCGGCTGGGTGCCAACATGAATCAACAGAGCTATAGGA
The DNA here is from genome assembly GCF_951216825.1 of Electrona antarctica. Classification (NCBI taxonomy): domain Eukaryota; kingdom Metazoa; phylum Chordata; class Actinopteri; order Myctophiformes; family Myctophidae; genus Electrona; species Electrona antarctica. The sequence goes on from NW_027637707.1 coordinate 212,230, forward strand.
GCGGCTGGGTGCCAACATGAATCAACAGAGCTATAGGAGCGGCTGGGTGCCAACATGAATCAACAGAGCTATAGAGCGGCTGGGTGTCAACATGAATCAACAGAGCTATAGAGCGGCTGGGTGCCAACATGAATCAACAGAGCTATAGGAGAGGCTGGGTGCCAACATGAATCAACAGAGCTATAGGAGAGGCTGGGTGCCAACATGAATCAACAGAGCTATGAGCGGCTGGGTGCCAACATGAATCAACAGAGCTAGGAGCGGCTGGGTGCCAACATGAATCACCAGAGCTAGGAGCGGCTGGGTGCCAACATGAATCAACAGAGCTATAGGAGCGGCTGGGTGCCAACATGAATCAACAGAGCTATAGGAGAGGCTGGGTGCCAACATGAATCACCAGAGCTATAGGAGAGGCTGGGTGCCAACATGAATCAACAGAGCTATAGGAGAGGCTGGGTGGCAACATGAATCAACAGAGCTATAGGAGAGGCTGGGTGCCAACATGAATCAACAGAGCTATAGAGCGGCTGGGTGCCAACATGAATCAACAGAGCTATAGAGCGGCTGGGTGACAAACATGAATCACCAGAACTAGGAGAGGCTGGGTGTCAACATGAATCAACAGAGCTATAGAGCGGCTGGGTGCCAACATGAATCAACAGAGCTATAGAGCGGCTGGGTGCCAACATGAATCAACAGAGCTATAGAGCGGCTGGGTGCCAACATGAATCAACAGAGCTATAGAGCGGCTGGGTGCCAACATGAATCAACAGAGCTATAGGAGCGGCTGGGTGCCAACATGAATCAACAGAGCTATAGGAGCGGCTGGGTGCCAACATGAATCAACAGAGCTATAGAGCGGCTGGGTGCCAACATGAATCAACAGAGCTATAGAGCGGCTGGGTGCCAACATGAATCAACAGAGCTATAGAGCGGCTGGGTGCAAACATGAATCAACAGAGCTGTAGGAGCGGCTGGGTGCCAACATGAATCAACAGAGCTATAGGAGCGGCTGGGTGCCAACATGAATCAACAGAGCTATAGAGCGGCTGGGTGGCAACATGAATCAACAGAGCTATAGAGCGGCTGGGTGCCAATATGAATCAACAGAGCTATAGAGCGGCTGGGTGTCAACATGAATCAACAGAGCTATAGAGCGGCTGGGTGCCAACATGAATCAACAGAGCTATAGAGCGGCTGGGTGCCAACATGAATCAACAGAGCTATAGAGCGGCTGGGTGCAAACATGATTCAACAGAGCTATAGGAGCGGCTGGGTGCCAACATGAATCAACAGAGCTATAGAGCGGCTGGGTGGCAACATGAATCAACAGAGCTATAGAGCGGCTGGGTGCCAACATGAATCAACAGAGCTATTGAGCGGCTGGGTGCCAACATGAATCAACAGAGCTATAGGAGCGGCTGGGTGCCAACATGAATCACCAGAGCTATAGGAGAGGCTGGGTGCCAACATGAATCAACAGAGCTATAGGAGCGGCTGGGTGCCAACATGAATCACCAGAGCTATAGGAGAGGCTGGGTGCCAACATGAATCACCAAAGCTATAGGAGAGGCTGGGTGCCAACATGAATCAACAGAGCTAGGATAGGCTGGGTGCCAACATGAATCACCAGAGCTAGGAGCGGCTGGATGCCAACATGAATCAACAGAGCTAGGATAGGCTGGGTGCCAACATGAATCAACAGAGCTATGGGAGAGGCTGGGTGCCAACATGAATCAACAGAGCTATAGGAGAGGCTGGGTGCCAACATGAATCAACAGAGCTATAGAGAGGCTGGGTGCCAACATGAATCAACAGAGCTATAGGAGAGGCTGGGTGCCAACATGAATCAACAGAGCTATAGGAGAGGCTGGGTGCCAACATGAATCAACAGAGCTCGGATAGGCTGGGTGCCAACATGAATCACCAGAGCTAGGAGCGGCTGGGTGCCAACATGAATCAACAGAGCTAGGATAGGCTGGGTGCCAACATGAATCAACAGAGCTATGGGAGAGGCTGGGTGCCAACATGAATCAACAGAGCTATAGGAGAGGCTGGGTGGCAACATGAATCAACAGAGCTATAGGGAGGCTGGGTGCCAACATGAATCAACAGAGCTAGGAGCGGCTGGGTGCCAAAATGAATCAACAGAGCTAGGAGCGGCTGGGTGGCAACATGAATCAACAGAGCTATAGGAGAGGCTGGGTGCCAACATGAATCACCAGAGCTAGGAGAGGCTGGGTACCAACATGAATCAACAGAGCTATAGGAGAGGCTGGGTGCCAACATGAATCAACAGAGCTATAGAGCGGCTGGGTGCCAACATGAATCAACAGAGCTATAGAGCGGCTGGGTGCCAACATGAATCAACAGAGCTATAGGAGCGGCTGGGTGCCAACATGAATCAACAGAGCTATAGGAGCGGCTGGGTGCCAACATGAATCAACAGAGCTATAGAGCGGCTGGGTGTCAACATGAATCAACAGAGCTATAGAGCGGCTGGGTGCCAACATGAATCAACAGAGCTATAGGAGAGGCTGGGTGCCAACATGAATCACCAGAGCTAGGAGCGGCTGGGTGCCAACATGAATCAACAGAGCTATAGGAGCGGCTGGGTGCCAACATGAATCAACAGAGCTATAGGAGAGGCTGGGTGCCAACATGAATCACCAGAGCTATAGGAGAGGCTGGGTGCCAACATGAATCAACAGAGCTATAGGAGAGGCTGGGTGCCAACATGAATCAACAGAGCTATAGGAGAGGCTGGGTGCCAACATGAATCAACAGAGCTATAGAGCGGCTGGGTGCCAACATGAATCAACAGAGCTATAGAGCGGCTGGGTGACAAACATGAATCACCAGAACTAGGAGAGGCTGGGTGCCAACATGAATCAACAGAGCTATAGAGCGGCTGGGTGCCAACATGAATCAACAGAGCTATAGAGCGGCTGGGTGCCAACATGAATCAACAGAGCTATAGGAGCGGCTGGGTGCCAACATGAATCAACAGCTATAGGAGCGGCTGGGTGCCAACATGAATCAACAGAGCTATAGAGCGGCTGGGTGTCAACATGAATCAACAGAGCTATAGAGCGGCTGGGTGCCAACATGAATCAACAGAGCTATAGGAGAGGCTGGGTGCCAACATGAATCAACAGAGCTATAGGAGAGGCTGGGTGCCAACATGAATCAACAGAGCTAGGAGCGGCTGGGTGCCAACATGAATCAACAGAGCTAGGATAGGCTGGGTGCCAACATGAATCACCAGAGCTAGGAGCGGCTGGGTGCCAACATGAATCAACAGAGCTAGGATAGGCTGGGTGCCAACATGAATCAACAGAGCTATGGGAGAGGCTGGGTGCCAACATGAATCAACAGAGCTATAGGAGAGGCTGGGTGCCAACATGAATCAACAGAGCTATAGAGAGGCTGGGTGCCAACATGAATCAACAGAGCTATAGGAGAGGCTGGGTGCCAACATGAATCAACAGAGCTATAGGAGAGGCTGGGTGCCAACATGAATCAACAGAGCTAGGATAGGCTGGGTGCCAACATGAATCACCAGAGCTAGGAGCGGCTGGGTGCCAACATGAATCAACAGAGCTAGGATAGGCTGGGTGCCAACATGAATCAACAGAGCTATGGGAGAGGCTGGGTGCCAACATGAATCAACAGAGCTATAGGAGAGGCTGGGTGGCAACATGAATCAACAGAGCTATAGAGAGGCTGGGTGCCAACATGAATCAACAGAGCTATAGGAGAGGCTGGGTGCCAACATGAATCAACAGAGCTATAGGAGAGGCTGGGTGCCAACATGAATCAACAGAGCTATAGAGCGGCTGGGTGCCAACATGAATCACCAGAGCTATAGGAGAGGCTGGGTGCCAACATGAATCAACAGAGCTATAGGAGAGGCTGGGTGCCAACATGAATCAACAGAGCTATAGGAGAGGCTGGGTGCCAACATGAATCAACAGAGCTATAGGAGAGGCTGGGTGCCAACATGAATCAACAGAGCTAGGAGCGGCTGGGTGCCAACATGAATCAACAGAGCTAGGAGCGGCTGGGTGCCAACATGAATCACCAGAGCTAGGAGCGGCTGGGTGCCAACATGAATCAACAGAGCTATAGGAGCGGCTGGGTGCCAACATGAATCAACAGAGCTATAGGAGAGGCTGGGTGCCAACATGAATCACCAGAGCTATAGGAGAGGCTGGGTGCCAACATGAATCAACAGAGCTATAGGAGAGGCTGGGTGCCAACATGAATCAACAGAGCTATAGGAGAGGCTGGGTGCCAACATGAATCAACAGAGCTATAGAGCGGCTGGGTGCCAACATGAATCAACAGAGCTATAGAGCGGCTGGGTGACAAACATGAATCACCAGAACTAGGAGAGGCTGGGTGTCAACATGAATCAACAGAGCTATAGAGCGGCTGGGTGCCAACATGAATCAACAGAGCTATAGAGCGGCTGGGTGCCAACATGAATCAACAGAGCTATAGAGCGGCTGGGTGCAAACATGAATCAACAGAGCTATAGGAGCGGCTGGGTGCCAACATGAATCAACAGAGCTATAGGAGCGGCTGGGTGCCAACATGAATCAACAGAGCTATAGAGCGGCTGGGTGCCAACATGAATCAACAGAGCTATAGAGCGGCTGGGTGCCAACATGAATCAACAGAGCTATAGAGCGGCTGGGTGCAAACATGAATCAACAGAGCTATAGGAGCGGCTGGGTGCCAACATGAATCAACAGAGCTATAGGAGCGGCTGGGTGCCAACATGAATCAACAGAGCTATAGAGCGGCTGGGTGGCAACATGAATCAACAGAGCTATAGAGCGGCTGGGTGCCAACATGAATCAACAGAGCTATTGAGCGGCTGGGTGCCAACATGAATCAACAGAGCTATAGGAGCGGCTGGGTGCCAACATGAATCACCAGAGCTATAGGAGAGGCTGGGTGCCAACATGAATCAACAGAGCTATAGGAGAGGCTGGGTGCCAACATGAATCACCAAAGCTATAGGAGAGGCTGGGTGCCAACATGAATCAACAGAGCTAGGATAGGCTGGGTGCCAACATGAATCACCAGAGCTAGGAGCGGCTGGGTGCCAACATGAATCAACAGAGCTAGGATAGGCTGGGTGCCAACATGAATCAACAGAGCTATGGGAGAGGCTGGGTGCCAACATGAATCAACAGAGCTATAGGAGAGGCTGGGTGCCAACATGAATCAACAGAGCTATAGAGAGGCTGGGTGCCAACATGAATCAACAGAGCTATAGGAGAGGCTGGGTGCCAACATGAATCAACAGAGCTATAGGAGAGGCTGGGTGCCAACATGAATCAACAGAGCTAGGATAGGCTGGGTGCCAACATGAATCACCAGAGCTAGGAGCGGCTGGGTGCCAACATGAATCAACAGAGCTAGGATAGGCTGGGTGCCAACATGAATCAACAGAGCTATGGGAGAGGCTGGGTGCCAACATGAATCAACAGAGCTATAGGAGAGGCTGGGTGGCAACATGAATCAACAGAGCTATAGAGAGGCTGGGTGCCAACATGAATCAACAGAGCTATAGGAGAGGCTGGGTGCCAACATGAATCAACAGAGCTATAGGAGAGGCTGGGTGCCAACATGAATCAACAGAGCTATAGAGCGGCTGGGTGCCAACATGAATCACCAGAGCTATAGGAGAGGCTGGGTGTCAACATGAATCAACAGAGCTATAGGAGAGGCTGGGTGCCAACATGAATCAACAGAGCTATAGGAGAGGCTGGGTGCCAACATGAATCAACAGAGCTAGGAGCGGCTGGGTGCCAAAATGAATCAACAGAGCTAGGAGCGGCTGGGTGGCAACATGAATCAACAGAGCTATAGGAGAGGCTGGGTGCCAACATGAATCACCAGAGCTAGGAGAGGCTGGGTGCCAACATGAATCAACAGAGCTATACGAGAGGCTGGGTGCCAACATGAATCACCAGAGCTAGGAGAGGCTGGGTGCAAACATGAATCAACAGAGCTATACGAGAGGCTGGGTGCCAACATGAATCACCAGAACTAGGAGAGGCTGGGTGCCAACCTGAATCACCAGAGCTATAGGAGAGGCTGGGTGCCAACATAAATCAACAGAGCTATAGGAGCGGCTGGGTGCCAACATGAATAAACAGAGCTATAGGCGCGGCTGGGTGCCAACATGAATCACCAGAGCTAGGAGCGGCTGGGTGCCAACATGAATCAGCAGAGCTAGGAGAGGCTGGGTGCCAACATGAATCAACATAGCTATAGGAGAAGCTGGGTGCCAACATGAATCACCAGAGCTAGGAGCGGCTGGGTGCCAACATGAATCAACAGAGCTATAGGAGCGGCTGGGTGCCAACATGAATCAACAGAGCTATAGGAGAGGCTGGGTGCCAACATGAATCACCAGAGCTATAGGAGAGGCTGGGTGCCAACATGAATCAACAGAGCTATAGGAGAGGCTGGGTGCCAACATGAATCAACAGAGCTATAGGAGAGGCTGGGTGCCAATATGAATCAACAGAGCTATAGAGCGGCTGGGTGCCAACATGAATCAACAGAGCTATAGAGCGGCTGGGTGACAAACATGAATCACCAGAACTAGGAGAGGCTGGGTGTCAACATGAATCAACAGAGCTATAGAGCGGCTGGGTGCCAACATGAATCAACAGAGCTATAGAGCGGCTGGGTGCCAACATGAATCAACAGAGCTATAGAGCGGCTGGGTGCCAACATGAATCAACAGAGCTATAGGAGCGGCTGGGTGCCAACATGAATCAACAGAGCTATAGAGCGGCTGGGTGCCAACATGAATCAACAGAGCTATAGGAGCGGCTGGGTGCCAACATGAATCAACAGAGCTATAGGAGCGGCTGGGTGCCAACATGAATCAACAGAGCTATAGAGCGGCTGGGTGTCAACATGAATCAACAGAGCTATAGAGCGGCTGGGTGCCAACATGAATCAACAGAGCTATAGGAGAGGCTGGGTGCCAACATGAATCAACAGAGCTATGGGAGAGGCTGGGTGCCAACATGAATCAACAGAGCTATAGGAGAGGCTGGGTGCCAACATGAATCAACAGAGCTATAGAGAGGCTGGGTGCCAACATGAATCAACAGAGCTATCGGAGAGGCTGGGTGCCAACATGAATCAACAGAGCTATAGGAGAGGCTGGGTGCCAACATGAATCAACAGAGCTAGGATAGGCTGGGTGCCAACATGAATCACCAGAGCTAGGAGCGGCTGGGTGCCAACATGAATCAACAGAGCTAGGATAGGCTGGGTGCCAACATGAATCAACAGAGCTATGGGAGAGGCTGGGTGCCAACATGAATCAACAGAGCTATAGGAGAGGCTGGGTGGCAACATGAATCAACAGAGCTAGGATAGGCTGGGTGCCAACATGAATCAACAGAGCTATGGGAGAGGCTGGGTGCCAACATGAATCAACAGAGCTATAGGAGAGGCTGGGTGGCAACATGAATCAACAGAGCTATAGAGAGGCTGGGTGCCAACATGAATCAACAGAGCTATAGGAGCGGCTGGGTGCCAACATGAATAAACAGAGCTATAGGCGCGGCTGGGTGCCAACATGAATCACCAGAGCTATAGGAGAGGCTGGGTGCCAACATGAATCAACAGAGCTATAGGAGAGGCTGGGTGCCAACATGAATCAACAGAGCTATAGGAGAGGCTGGGTGCCAATATGAATCAACAGAGCTATAGAGCGGCTGGGTGCCAACATGAATCAACAGAGCTATAGAGCGGCTGGGTGACAAACATGAATCACCAGAACTAGGAGAGGCTGGGTGTCAACATGAATCAACAGAGCTATAGAGCGGCTGGGTGCCAACATGAATCAACAGAGCTATAGAGCGGCTGGGTGCCAACATGAATCAACAGAGCTATAGAGCGGCTGGGTGCCAACATGAATCAACAGAGCTATAGGAGCGGCTGGGTGCCAACATGAATCAACAGAGCTATAGAGCGGCTGGGTGCCAACATGAATCAACAGAGCTATAGGAGCGGCTGGGTGCCAACATGAATCAACAGAGCTATAGGAGCGGCTGGGTGCCAACATGAATCAACAGAGCTATAGAGCGGCTGGGTGTCAACATGAATCAACAGAGCTATAGAGCGGCTGGGTGCCAACATGAATCAACAGAGCTATAGGAGAGGCTGGGTGCCAACATGAATCAACAGAGCTATGGGAGAGGCTGGGTGCCAACATGAATCAACAGAGCTATAGGAGAGGCTGGGTGCCAACATGAATCAACAGAGCTATAGAGAGGCTGGGTGCCAACATGAATCAACAGAGCTATCGGAGAGGCTGGGTGCCAACATGAATCAACAGAGCTATAGGAGAGGCTGGGTGCCAACATGAATCAACAGAGCTAGGATAGGCTGGGTGCCAACATGAATCACCAGAGCTAGGAGCGGCTGGGTGCCAACATGAATCAACAGAGCTAGGATAGGCTGGGTGCCAACATGAATCAACAGAGCTATGGGAGAGGCTGGGTGCCAACATGAATCAACAGAGCTATAGGAGAGGCTGGGTGGCAACATGAATCAACAGAGCTATAGAGAGGCTGGGTGCCAACATGAATCAACAGAGCTATAGGAGAGGCTGGGTGCCAACATGAATCAACAGAGCTATAGGAGAGGCTGGGTGCCAACATGAATCAACAGAGCTATAGAGCGGCTGGGTGCCAACATGAATCACCAGAGCTATAGGAGAGGCTGGGTGCCAACATGAATCAACAGAGCTATAGGAGAGGCTGGGTGCCAACATGAATCAACAGAGCTATAGGAGAGGCTGGGTGCCAACATGAATCAACAGAGCTAGGAGCGGCTGGGTGCCAAAATGAATCAACAGAGCTAGGAGCGGCTGGGTGGCAACATGAATCAACAGAGCTATAGGAGAGGCTGGGTGCCAACATGAATCACCAGAGCTAGGAGAGGCTGGGTGCCAACATGAATCAACAGAGCTATAGGAGAGGCTGGGTGCCAACATGAATCAACAGAGCTATACGAGAGGCTGGGTGCCAACATGAATCACCAGAACTAGGAGAGGCTGGGTGCCAACATGAATCACCAGAGCTATAGGAGAGGCTGGGTGCCAACATGAATAAACAGAGCTATAGGCGCGGCTGGGTGCCAACATGAATCACCAGAGCTAGGAGCGGCTGGGTGCCAACATGAATCAGCAGAGCTAGGAGAGGCTGGGTGCCAACATGAATCAACATAGCTATAGGAGAGGCTGGGTGCCAACATGAATCACCAGAGCTAGGAGCGGCTGGGTGCCAACATGAATCAACAGAGCAATAGGAGCGGCTGGGTGCCAACATGAATCAACAGAGCTATAGGAGAGGCTGGGTGCCAACATGAATCACCAGAGCTATAGGAGAGGCTGGGTGCCAACATGAATCAACAGAGCTATAGGAGAGGCTGGGTGCCAACATGAATCAACAGAGCTATAGGAGAGGCTGGGTGCCAACATGAATCAACAGAGCTATAGAGCGGCTGGGTGCCAACATGAATCAACAGAGCTATAGAGCGGCTGGGTGACAAACATGAATCACCAGAACTAGGAGAGGCTGGGTGCCAACATGAATCAACAGAGCTATAGAGCGGCTGGGTGCCAACATGAATCAACAGAGCTATAGAGCGGCTGGGTGCCTACATGAATCAACAGAGCTATAGAGCGGCTGGGTGCCAACATGAATCAACAGAGCTATAGGAGCGGCTGGGTGCCAACATGAATCAACAGAGCTATAGGAGCGGCTGGGTGCCAACATGAATCAACAGAGCTATAGAGCGGCTGGGTGTCAACATGAATCAACAGAGCTATAGAGCGGCTGGGTGCCAACATGAATCAACAGAGCTATAGGAGAGGCTGGGTGCCAACATGAATCAACAGAGCTATAGGAGAGGCTGGGTGCCAACATGAATCAACAGAGCTATGAGCGGCTGGGTGCCAACATGAATCAACAGAGCTAGGAGCGGCTGGGTGCCAACATGAATCACCAGAGCTAGGAGCGGCTGGGTGCCAACATGAATCAACAGAGCTATAGGAGCGGCTGGGTGGCAACATGAATCAACAGAGCTATAGGAGAGGCTGGGTGCCAACATGAATCACCAGAGCTATAGGAGAGGCTGGGTGCCAACATGAATCAACAGAGCTATAGGAGAGGCTGGGTGGCAACATGAATCAACAGAGCTATAGGAGAGGCTGGGTGCCAACATGAATCAACAGAGCTATAGAGCGGCTGGGTGCCAACATGAATCAACAGAGCTATAGAGCGGCTGGGTGACAAACATGAATCACCAGAACTAGGAGAGGCTGGGTGTCAACATGAATCAACAGAGCTATAGAGCGGCTGGGTGCCAACATGAATCAACAGAGCTATAGAGCGGCTGGGTGCCAACATGAATCAACAGAGCTATAGAGCGGCTGGGTGCCAACATGAATCAACAGAGCTATAGAGCGGCTGGGTGCAAACATGAATCAACAGAGCTATAGGAGCGGCTGGGTGCCAACATGAATCAACAGAGCTATAGGAGCGGCTGGGTGCCAACATGAATCAACAGAGCTATAGAGCGGCTGGGTGCCAACATGAATCAACAGAGCTATAGAGCGGCTGGGTGCCAACATGAATCAACAGAGCTATAGAGCGGCTGGGTGGAAACATGAATCAACAGAGCTGTAGGAGCGGCTGGGTGCCAACATGAATCAACAGAGCTATAGGAGCGGCTGGGTGCCAACATGAATCAACAGAGCTATAGAGCGGCTGGGTGGCAACATGAATCAACAGAGCTATAGAGCGGCTGGGTGCCAACATGAATCAACAGAGCTATTGAGTGGCTGGGTGCCAACATGAATCAACAGAGCTATAGGAGCGGCTGGGTGCCAACATGAATCACCAGAGCTATAGGAGAGGCTGGGTGCCAACATGAAACAACAGAGCTATTGAGCGGCTGGGTGCCAACATGAATCAACAGAGCTATAGGAGCGGCTGGGTGCCAACATGAATCACCAGAGCTTTAGGAGAGGCTGGGTGCCAACATGAATCAACAGAGCTATAGGAGCGGCTGGGTGCCAACATGAATCACCAGAGCTATAGGAGAGGCTGGGTGCCAACATGAATCACCAAAGCTATAGGAGAGGCTGGGTGCCAACATGAATCAACAGAGCTAGGATAGGCTGGGTGCCAACATGAATCACCAGAGCTAGGAGCGGCTGGGTGCCAACATGAATCAACGGAGCTAGGATAGGCTGGGTGCCAACATGAATCAACAGAGCTATGGGAGAGGCTGGGTGCCAACATGAATCAACAGAGCTATAGGAGAGGCTGGGTGCCAACATGAATCAACAGAGCTATAGAGAGGCTGGGTGCCAACATGAATCAACAGAGCTATAGGAGAGGCTGGGTGCCAACATGAATCAACAGAGCTATAGGAGAGGCTGGGTGCCAACATGAATCAACAGAGCTAGGATAGGCTGGGTGCCAACATGAATCACCAGAGCTAGGAGCGGCTGGGTGCCAACATGAATCAACAGAGCTAGGATAGGCTGGGTGCCAACATGAATCAACAGAGCTATGGGAGAGGCTGGGTGCCAACATGAATCAACAGAGCTATAGGAGAGGCTGGGTGGCAACATGAATCAACAGAGCTATAGAGAGGCTGGGTGCCAACATGAATCACCAGAGCTAGGAGCGGCTGGGTGCCAAGGAAGGACGGATGGCCCAAACGAGCCCTGGAACAGAACAGTTTTGCACAAGCCACTTTAGCACCGAGCTGGAAAGGGGAAAAGGTGATGCTTTTATTGTTGGTCAATCTTGTATGAGGGATATTGATAATTAGTCTTATTGTTGTATGTATTGTCTGAGGGTTATGTATTTCTATATTGCATGTTGATATGATGGATTAAATATTGTATAGTTTTGTGGATGTGTATATATGCTCATGGATGTTATGGAAAATGTATTATGCCTTTTGATTATGGAATGTTACAGTATATTGATGTAGCCTATGTATGTTATGTAATTTTTCCAGTTTCTACGTTCGGTTCTGAATAAAGAGAAACGTCAAACTCATCAGTCGGCTTTACCCAATTATTATCCAGCCGGTCCGCTACAGTTCAGTGTGGGTAATCTATCTAATAATTTAGCGATATTTTGCTCGGTCGCTGTCCGTGTGGGTCTGTTACGCGGAAAAGTGTGTCCCAGTATTAATCTGTGTCCTCCCAACATGCATTTCACTGGTTACCCGGAAGAGGACGGACAGACAGCGACCGAGCAAAATAGACAGCGGGCGAGCGATCGCTAAATTATTAGATAGATCGCTGACAGGCCAGTGATCCAGCCCTGCTCTTACAGCACGCTGACAGGCCAGTGATCCAGTCCTGCTCTTACAGCACGCTGACAGGCCAGTGATCCAGTCCTGCTCTTACAGCACGCTGACAGGCCAGTGATCCAGTCCTGCTCTTACAGCACGCTGACAGGCCAGTGATCCAGTCCTGCTCTTACAGCACGCTGACAGGCCAGTGATCCAGTCCTGCTCTTACAGCACGCTGACAGGCCAGTGATCCAGTCCTGCTCTTACAGCACGCTGACAGGCCAGTGATCCAGTCCTGCTCTTACAGCACGCTGACAGGCCAGTGATCCAGTCCTGCTCTTACAGCACGCTGACAGGCCAGTGATCAGTCCTGCTCTTACAGCATGCTGACAGGCCAGTGATCCAGTCCTCTTTGTGACCATGCGTGTCAGTGTCTCCCAGGCTGAGCTCACACCTTTCATGCAATTCTCTGTGCTCGTTGGGTGTTGTGTCATGGCCGCCCAGCGGCCCAATGCATTTCCAATGGAGGTCACATGGTTTGACCCAACATGCATGCACAATAGAATTACATTTTCTTTATTTTATTTATAATGGGAAAAGTGGCACCCAGGACCAAAACTGGTGTCCACCCCCTGGCACCCAAGAAAAGGTAGCCTGTATACTTTGCCCTGCGACGCCACATTCAGCACGACAAAGCTGAACTTAAGCCTTAAGCCATTCTGGGCGGGAACCCCTTTTGGTGTTTTAACTAAGCATTATGTTATACTTTAGCTATTGAAAAATAGCAGATCTGTAGATCACCGCTCTGAGACCCTCCTCTTCTCCTCACCGCTCTGAGACCCTCCTCTTCTCCTCACCGCTCTGAGACCCTCCTCTTCTCCTCACCGCTCTGAGACCCTCCTCTTCTCCTCACCGCTCTGAGACCCTCCTCTTCTCCTCACCGCTCTGAGACCCTCCTCTTCTCCACACCGCTCTGAGACCCTCCTCTTCTCCTCACCGCTCTGAGACCCTCCTCTTCTCCACACCGCTCTGAGACCCTCCTCTTCTCCACACCGCTCTGAGACCCTCCTCTTCTCCACACCGCTCTGAGACCCTCCTCTGAGACCCTCCTCTGAGACCCTCCTCTGAGACCCTCCTCTTCTCCACATCGCTCTGAGACCCTCCTCTGAGACCCTCCTCTGAGACCCTCCTCTTCTCCACACCGCTCTGAGACCCTCCTCTTCTCCACACCGCTCTGAGACCCTCCTCTTCTCCTCACCGCTCTGAGACCCTCCTCTTCTCCACACCGCTCTGAGACCCTCCTCTTCTCTACACCGCTCTGAGACCCTCCTCTTCTCTACACCGCTCTGAGACCCTCCTCTTCTCTACACCGCTCTGAGACCCTCCTCTTCTCTACACCGCTCTGAGACCCTCCTCTTCTCTGCACCGCTCTGAGACCCTCCTCTTCTCCACACCGCTCTGAGACCCTCCTCTTCTCTGCACCGCTCTGAGACCCTCCTCTTCTCTACACCGCTCTGAGACCCTCCTCTTCTCTACACCGCTCTGAGACCCTCCTCTTCTCTGCACCGCTCTGAGACCCTCCTCTGAGACCCTCCTCTTCTCCGCACCGCTCTGAGACCCTCCTCTTCTCTACACCGCTCTGAGACCCTCCTCTTCTCCACACCGCTCTGAGACCCTCCTCTTCTCTACACCGCTCTGAGACCCTCCTCTTCTCCACACCGCTCTGAGACCCTCCTCTTCTCCACACCGCTCTGAGACCCTCCTCTTCTCCACACCGCTCTGAGACCCTCCTCTTCTCTACACCGCTCTGAGACCCTCCTCTTCTCCACACCGCTCTGAGACCCTCCTCTTCTCTACACCGCTCTGAGACCCTCCTCTTCTCCACACCGCTCTGAGACCCTCCTCTTCTCCACACCGCTCTGAGACCCTCCTCTGAGACCCTCCTCTTCTCCACACCGCTCTGAGACCCTCCTCTTCTCTACACCGCTCTGAGACCCTCCTCTGAGACCCTCCTCTTCTCCACACCGCTCTGAGACCCTCCTCTTCTCCTCACCGCTCTGAGACCCTCCTCTGAGACCCTCCTCTGAGACCCTCCTCTTCTCTACACCGCTCTGAGACCCTCCTCTTCTCTACACCGCTCTGAGACCCTCCTCTGAGACCCTCCTCTGAGACCCTCCTCTGAGACCCTCCTCTGAGACCCTCCTCTTCTCCGCACCGCTCTGAGACCCTCCTCTGAGACCCTCCTCTTCTCCGCACCGCTCTGAGACCCTCCTCTGAGACCCTCCTCTGAGACCCTCCTCTTCTCCACACCGCTCTGAGACCCTCCTCTGAGACCCTCCTCTGAGACCCTCCTCTTCTCTACACCGCTCTGAGACCCTCCTCTGAGACCCTCCTCTGAGACCCTCCTCTTCTCCACACCGCTCTGAGACCCTCCTCTGAGACCCTCCTCTTCTCTACACCGCTCTGAGACCCTCCTCTTCTCTACACCGCTCTGAGACCCTCCTCTGAGACCCTCCTCTTCTCCACACCGCTCTGAGACCCTCCTCTTCTCCTCACCGCTCTGAGACCCTCCTCTGAGACCCTCCTCTGAGACCCTCCTCTTCTCTACACCGCTCTGAGACCCTCCTCTTCTCTACACCGCTCTGAGACCCTCCTCTGAGACCCTCCTCTGAGACCCTCCTCTGAGACCCTCCTCTGAGACCCTCCTCTTCTCCGCACCGCTCTGAGACCCTCCTCTGAGACCCTCCTCTTCTCCGCACCGCTCTGAGACCCTCCTCTGAGACCCTCCTCTGAGACCCTCCTCTTCTCCGCACCGCTCTGAGACCCTCCTCTTCTCCGCACCGCTCTGAGACCCTCCTCTGAGACCCTCCTCTTCTCCGCACTGCTCTGAGACCCTGACCACACACTTAAGAGTTGGATCTATTGTTATCTGAGACCCATAATCAACAAATCCTTCCTGAAAACATCTTTTTTTTCCTGCGTGATGCTACTGTACTTACTGTCATGGGAGCATTTATTGTTCTTATTTCATCAAGGTTATGTGGAAAAGAGATATGGAGCTTTATTGCACGAAAAACAAATTCCACCCAATGATTTACACCTGTGTGACAGACAGACTGGATGCCCGTCCTGCTCACTGGGCTGTGGAACTACTAGGAAGAATAATATCATGTTGCTCCACATGTGTACACGTTAACGTCCTCCCTGTGTAATTCCTCACAAACCTGTTCTCGCCCACACCTTCTCTAACGAACTAAGTAATCAGAATATATGGGAAGAACTGGCCGTGCGAGCTAGGGGAGTACTGGACGAGAAGAGGCTGGAATTTGGCAGACTCAATTGAACGGATAACGAACGGTTCTCCAATTATTTCAGGTTGTTGCTACACAGATGTTGTACTGTACTACCAGACGGTAACCTCCCTCGGTGTGTTGTACTGTACTACTTGGCAAACAAACAACGCAGGTGTTTTCTGTTTGTACGCAAATAATTTTTTCACGGCATGCCTGCGCACGCACGCACGCACGCACGCACGTGTACGTCTACAAACATCCAGGACTGTAACGGTAACCACCAGACAGAGGTCAGAGGTCACAGGTCACAGGGGGACAGACAGGTCACAGAGGGACAGACAGGTCACAGGGGGACAGACAGGTCAGACAGACAGGTCACAGGCCAGAAGAGTTCTGCAGAGCAGAGCAGCTTGGCAGCGGAATTGTGTGACTGATGTACAGTACTTGAGTAAATATGTTTTTTTGGGAGTTAAGTTGTTTTCAACGTAAAGGTCCTCTTCCAGAAACCCAGAGGCAAAAAAAAAAGAAAGAGCGAACCGCACGACACGCAGCCCTCCACGGCTGCCATGCGAACGCCGCGAGCAACAAGCTTCACTCACACCATAACCATAATAACCCCTTTTAACCTGACGACCATTCTACACATGTCTGTATTGACAGTTTTCTGAAAGACCCTCATGTTTTCTATGTCAGTCGTTCTCAAACATGTTCATGTCAAGGACCCCCAAAATTATATGTAATCGGCCGCCGACCCCGCATCTGAAAATATGTTGTTCCAGGGACGACCCCCCCCCCCCCCCCCCAGAAGTTTTGAGTTAAAAAACGTTGGCTCTGAAAGAATATATATTCAACGATTTGCACTATACATTTTCGCCTACAAGCTCGTAGCTCTGCTATTTTTCAATAGCTAAAGTATAACATAATGCTTCAAACACCAATAGGGGGTTCGATCCTCCCGCCCAGAACGGCTTAAAGCAGCGAGCAGCAGCTAAGCTCCACTCCTACGTTGACTGACTGACAGTGACAAAAAGTCGCCCGCGGCAGCGCGTCATGTCTGATCAGGCCTTTAACCTGGCAGGTCGTCAGTGCAACGTCGTGCTTGTCGATCAGCGTGACGGGCGTGTTGTTGTGAGACGTTGTCATGCCAGGAATTTACAGGAGATTTATTTTTCCTTTTTTTTTTTTTTTTTGCTTCAAATTGATCTGGGGGCCATTTGAGGGTACCTACCCTAGGGGACACGGGGAGAACATGCAAACTCCACACAGAAAGGCCCTTTCACCAACCCCGCCCGGGGTTATTTAATCCATTAAATCAGAGTGAGCGATTCCAGCGATTTATAGCAGCGGAGCACATTTAGCGACGCACCAGGCGCTATCCCGGATGTAGCTGAAGTAGCTAACACTGCGCAAAAAGCATGGAATACGGATGTGTATATTAAAGGAAACTCCCGTTAAACTTTCCGTTTAACACATCATCTTTGAAAATATATTCTTTCAGAGCAGAACGTTTCAGGGAGGGCGTCCCTGGAACAACATATTTTCAGATGGGGGGCGGCCCGCAGCCAAATACATATAATTCTGGGGGTCCTTGACATGAAAAAGGCTCAGAACCAATGACACAGAAACATGAGGGTTTTTCAGAAAACTTTTAGGATTTAGAAGACGTCAGGTCTAAATGGGTTATGTTTGTACAGTACACTTACAGTAAGTAAAAGTACTTGGCTACTTTCCAGCTCTGTGCACGTGCTGTGATGAAGTTCACTTCACGCACACACACACACGCACACACACACACACGCACACGCACACGCACACGCGCACATACACACACGCAGCCTTAGTTGTCACATAAATTTACCAGCCCCGATCTCAAGACAAATTAGATCTGTGATCCACATGCCCTGCCTCTACTCCACTCCCATAAATCAGCGCAGAGGAGAGGGGGTGGGGGGGCAGAGAAGAGGGGGGTGGAGAGAAGGGAAAACATAGAAAAACAGGTACAGTTACATTAAGTTCACGTCGTTCAAAACCGCGCTGTGGAAACACGTGAATGGACGACCCTGATGTAAACAAGGCTCAGTACTTTTTCTGGTTTTATCAGTTTTTGTATGACCTGCATGTACTTTTATTGAACTCTGATTTTGGCAGCAAATTTAGATTTTAATTTAGTCATATTTTAGTCATCTGAAATGCTTTCGTGTGATACGGTAGTCTATAGGTTTAGTCGACTAAATGCCATGCGATTTTAGTCGACTAAATCTACAGTTGTTTCTCCTCTCCTCTCCTCTCCTCTCCCCTCTCCTCTCCTCTCCTCTCCTCTCCTCTCCTCTCCTCTCCTCCCCTCCTGACTCATGTTCTTCACCACCTGTCAGATTACGGAGCGCAAGGCGTTATTATTTCAGCAGAACAGTTTTACTGTGCCCGGCAGACACTTCATGGAATATAATTTAAAGCAATTACACGCCAGAGATGTCTCTGTCTCAGAGGCATGTTGTGTGATGTGTCTCCCAGTGTACGTTCTGTTGTTGTTGTTGTTGGCGCTGAGTGGGCAGGTTGGCAACTAAACCCATTCACACACTGAGTGGGCAGGTGGGCAACTAAACCCATTCACACACTGAGTGGGCAGGTGGGCAACTAAACCCATTCACACACTGAGTGGGCAGGTGGGTAACTAAACCCCTTCACACACTGAGTGGGCAGGTGGGTAACTAAACCCATTCACACACTGAGTGGGCAGGTGGGTAACTAAACCCATTCACACACTGAGTGGGCAGGTGGGCAACTAAACCCATTCACACACTGAGTGGACAGGTTGGTAACTAAACACACTGAGTGGGCAGGTGGGCAACTAAACCCATTCACACACTGAGTGGGCAGGTGGGTAACTAAACCCATTCACACACTGAGTGGGCAGGTGGGCAACTAAACCCATTCACACACTGAGTGGGCAGGTGGGCAACTAAACCCATTCACACACTGAGTGGGCAGGTTGGTAACTAAACCCATTCACACACTGAGTGGGCAGGTGGGCAACTAAACCCATTCACACACTGAGTGGGCAGGTGGGTAACTAAACCCATTCACACACTGAGTGGGCAGGTTGGCAACTAAACCCATTCACACACTGAGTGGGCAGGTGGGCAACTAAACCCATTCACACACTGAGTGGGCAGGTTGGCAACTAAACCCATTCACACACTGAGTGGGCAGGTTGGCAACTAAACCCATTCACACACTGAGTGGGCAGGTGGGTAACTAAACCCATTCACACACTGAGTGGGCAGGTTGGCAACTAAACCCATTCACACACTGAGTGGGCAGGTGGGCAACTAAACCCATTCACACACTGAGTGGGCAGGTGGGTAACTAAACCCATTTACACACGAGAACACATTCTACAAATTTCTTCTGAATCATGACAGTTTTCTGAAAAGCCCTGCCTGTGTTTCTAACTTTCTATATCGGTGGTGCTCAAACTATTTCATGTCAATTAATTAAGACCCCAGAAACTATATGTGTAATTGGCCTCCGACGCCCATCTGAAAATAATGTTGTTCCAGGGACACCGCCCTCGCGTCACACTCGCGTCTCTTCCTTTATATGGGTTGTTTAGTGCTGATTACACTCTGGTCGTGACTAAAACGATAGACCCATTTAGGCCTGATGTCGAAATGAACAAAAACGTTCACTCTGAAAGAATATATATTCAAAGATGTGTGCCGCATTTTCACGTTTTTTCAAAAATACCAGACCTACAAGCTCGTAGCGCGCCACTCTACGAGCTTGTAGATCTGCTATTTTTCAATAGCTATAGAGTATACCATAATGGTTAGTTAAAACACCAAAAGGGGTTCCCGCCCAGAATGGGTTAACACTAAGACATTCCAGGTGACTAAAATGTGACTAAATGAAAACTATTTGAAAAGACTAAAACTAAAATCATAATGTGCTGCCAAGAACACCAGCGAGTGGAGCTGTGTATTCTAGAGCCTGCAGTGAATAGAGCCTCTTCTCTTCTCTGCATGTGAGCATTCAGGCTTACAAAGACCCTAAACAGCCCTAATTAGACCTCTGCCAATCCCACCAGGGCTCCAGGGGTCAAGTGCTTGACCCCCCAAACCCCCCGAAAACCCCCCCAACCCCCCGGGAGTCATACTTCTTCACTGGGGGGGGGGGGGGGGGGGGAGCGATCATCGGCAGCCGGAGCGGCGTTGGTTAATTACGGCCCGATAGAGGTGGGGTTAGGTTACCGCCACGAGCAGGGGGGAGGGGGGAGGGGTAGGGGGAGGGGGATGGGGGAGGGGGAGGGGGAGTCGCTGTGGATCTCCATGCAGGGCCCAACGGGGCCCCCGATGGTACGTGTTTAAATTCATAAAGTGTACATCATTTGGTGTCTATATGCACGCACGCACGCACGCACGCACAATTGAATTTAAACACACACACACTCAAATGGGTCTGAGAGGCTAAATGTCATCAGATGGTGGTCCGTGGCTCAAATGGGTCTGAGAGGCTAAATGTCATCAGATGGTGGTCCGTGGCTCAAATGGGTCTGAGAGGCTAAATGTCTTCAAATGGTGGTCCGTGGCTCAAATGGGTCTGAGAGGCTAAATGTCATCAGACACGTGGTCCGTGGCTCAAATGGGTCTGAGAGGCTAAATGTCTTCAAATGGTGGTCCGTGGCTCAAATGGGTCTGAGAGGCTAAATGTCATCAGATGGTGGTCCGTGGCTCAAACGCCGAATACATAATATGGGCCTTGATATGTAAAAGGTTGAAAACCACTGTTTTAAGTTGAACCCGGCAATGTTTGTCCTATCATTTTTGGGACTGAAGTTTGCACTCACATTCCTCCTATACTGTAGTCTGAATGCACCCCTGACCCCTCCGTTAGTCTGAATGCACCCCTGACCCCTCCGCTATCGGGTGCTTCCCCCCTGACCCCTCCGCTATCGGGTGCTTCCCCCCTCCCCCTCAAGCTCGGTGCCGCGCTACGAGCTTGTAGATCTGCTATTTTTCAATAGATAATGTATAACATGATGCTTAAAACACCAAGTGGGGTTTCCCGCCCAGAATGGGCTAGAATAGATCGTATGTACACGTACGTCACTGATTTCGGTTTATTCATAGCAGGCTACATCTGAATACGTTTTCATTTAGTTTTAGTCACATTTGAATCTGCTGAAATGTTTTAGTGTTAAAGTCCCCCCCCCCCCCCAAAGACATTCAATATGTATTCCAGAGCTTCTATAGCAGGGGTCCCCAAACCTTTTCATGTCAAGGACCCCCAAATTGACACTAATCAGCCCATGGACCCCCATTTGAAAACATAATGCCAGGGACCCCCCATAAGAGAAGATTCTTACGGCTCTAGCAGTGATTCTCAACCCGTTTAATTTCTAGGACCCCCCCCAGTTTGAACGGACCCCCCATTTAATGGCATTTATATCTCTGGGACCCCCAATTTATATTGTAAAATCAATGTTAATTTAACTCTGAGAGTGTGACGGGTCCATTTGGTTCCATTTGTACACTCTCAGAGTTACAGACCCATAAGGGTCCATTTGGTTCCATTTGTACACTCTCAGAGATACAGACCCATAAGGGTCCATTTGGTTCCATTTGTACACTCTCAGAGTTACAGACCCATAAGGGTCCATTTGGTTCCTAACTATCATTTAGCTCATGGGGGGGACCCCCTAGAACTCCATCAAGGACCCCTGGGGGTCCCCGGACCCCACCCATTGTACAACATTAATCTCACCAACACATGTATGAACGCGTACAGTCGGGTAATAAGAAATGTGTTTTTATTTTATTTTTATTTTTTTTTCAACAATTACAAAGAAAGAAACAAAATATTTGAAAAGCATATTCATATGTTACAGCATCTGTACAGGGAGGAGAAATGATTCTATTAAACAAGAAAGAATAACAACAAAAAATAACCTAGGAGTACTGTTTATGTAATTTGATGAAAACAATATGAAATATTTCATATCTAGGTACCAAATTAAAAAAAGGAAAAAAAAAAAGAGATTAAGCTGAACATGGATTGATATTTGTACCTGATACAGCATTGTAGGCCTCTTTTTTTACACACGTATTTTTACAAAACAAACTTACAAGACCCTGCAGGGCTGGGCTGTGGACACAACCAAATATCACAACATCATTTTGTTCAAAATATGTTGATAATAGCATTTTTTTTTCTTCAAAAATAGCTCAAAGAAAAGGTACAGAATAGCCACGTCTAAGCGATGCATTGTAATGCTTGTATGGAAGTGGCTATTTTTGAAAATAAATGTTAGGTTGGGAAAAGACACCATTTTATAATAATGCCATATCACAATATTATGATGATATACAAAGTCCCGGAAACCGTGTCTATTATCGTCTCATATCACCACGCTGATCGTTGCTGTCGGGTGGAGAACTTTATGTCCAAAACATTTACTTTCAGGAAATTGGGGGGGGAAAGACCCTGTGTCCCATTGACTTAGTCACAACCAGAGTAACACTAGTAAGAGAGCGTTGACTCCCATTGTAACAATGGAATGAGGAAGTGCTCATTCTGTCTCAATGGGATAGTTCCAATGTTTGGAACTATAGCCCGTAGCACCCTGCTTTGTCTCAATGGGATAATTCCAATGTTTGGAACTATAGACCCCTGCTTTGTCTCAATGGGATAGTTCCAATGTTTGGAACTATAACCCATAGCGCCCCGCTTTGTCTCAATGGGATAGTTCCAATGTTTGGAACTATATAGCCCGTAGCAACCCGCTTTATCTCAATGGGATAGTTCCAATGTTTGGAACTATATAGCCCGTAGCAACCCGCTTTGTCTCAATGCGATAGTTCCAATGTTTGGAACTATACCTATTTGAGGCGAGATCAAAGCGTGTCGCCACTCTCTTACTAGATTACTCTGGTTACAACAAGCTCTGGTTAATATTTTCCATTGGTTCAATATGTATAATAAAACCCACACAGACAGACGTAAACACGTAAGATCGGCTATTTTCACTACTTTAGTGTGACTCTGCTGTACGACGACCAAGTATAGAGCATACATTTACGAAGGGAAGAAACATAATTAAAAATAACATTTTAAAAAATATGGAGTTTCCACCCAACAGCGTTCCATACAGTATAATATTGATATCTCGCCCAGCCCTAGCTAAACATCCTTGGCCTCTTTGGTAACATGTTAACATATATCTTACATTTTGAGCAGAGCTTCAATTTGCTTCTATAAAAATATGTTGTTTTTTTTTTCAATGGCAGTTCTTTTTTTTCTTTTTTTTTTTCTTTTTTCTTTTTGTTTGTTTTACTTTATCTTTATTACTAATGACGCAACTCTTCAGTGCAAATATTCTAACAACCGTCCGCTGGGAAGAATAAGCGAAAGATTTCATTTCAAGTATTGGTGATAGAGCGGCCCAGTCCCGCCCCCTTTCATGACGACGCCAGGCCCAGTCCCGCCCCCTTTCATGACGACGCCAGGCCCCGCCCCCTTTCATGGCGACGCCAGGCCCAGGAAATGATTCCCAATGCATTTTCCCCTCATAGACATTTCAAAAAGTATTTATTTAAAGACCTTTTAAGCGCCGTACGAAGCCAACTCGAGTCGTGACAAATCATGACAACAAACACAATATTTTGGACCAAACAAATAATTACAAAGAAGAAAAACAACGAAGAAAGTGTTGTAACCTGCCGTTTTTTCTTTTTCTTTCTAATTCTTTGTTCGGCCCAATTTGTTTGTTTTTTTGTCATTATTTGTCACAACTCGAGTTGGCTTTGCTTAAAAGGTCTTTAAATAAATACTTTTTGAAAAGTCTATGAGGAAAATGAGCGGGGAATCATTTCCTGGGCCCTGGTAGGGGGGCGGGACTGGGCCCTGGTAGGGGGGCGGGACTGGGCCCTGGTAGGGGGCGGGACTGGGCCCTGGTAGGGGGGCGGGACTGGGCCCTGGTAGGGGGGCGGGACTAGGCCCTGGGTCACGGTAACAACCTAATAATGGGTAAATACTATACATTGCATAGCTGCTCATGCGGCACTTATTTTATTCCCTCTCTTTTGTTTTACGAAAAGGACGTGTGTGTGTGTGTGTGTGTGTACGTACGTACGGTGGGGCAATGGTGCGCCACCTGGTGGAGGGGACGTGTGTGTGTGTGTGTGTGTGTGTGTGTGTGTACGTACGGTGGGGCAATGGTGCGCGTACATACGGTGGGGCAATGGTGCGCCACCTGGTGGAGGGGACGTGTGTGTGTGTGTGTGTGTGTACGTACGGTGGGGCAATGGTGCGCCACCTGGTGGAGGGGACGTGTGTGTGTACATACGGTGGGGCAATGGTGCGCCACCTGGTGGAGGGGACGTGTGTGTGTGTACGTACGGTGGGGCAATGGTGCGCCACCTGGTGGAGGGGGACGTGTGTGTGTGTACGTACGGTGGGGCAATGGTGCGCCACCTGGTTGAGGGGACGTGTGTGTGTACATACGGTGGGGCAATGGTGCGCCACCTGGTGGAGGGGACGTGTGTGTGTACATACGGTGGGGCAATGGTGCGCCACCTGGTGGAGGGGACGTGTGTGTGTGTACATACGGTGGGGCAATGGTGCGCCACCTGGTGGAGGGGACGTGTGTGTGTGTGTGTGTACGTACGGTGGGGCAATGGTGCGCCACCTGGTGGAGGGGGGGGGGGTCTTTTAAAGGCATTTATCTGTAAGTGCTATCAAAGTGTGCATTTGGG
>NW_027637706.1:0-61589 GCF_951216825.1 Electrona antarctica
ACTCCGTGCCTAAATGTCACTTTCACAGCGAAATAAGCCCAGTTTGGCCCTGTTCACTTTTGCTTAGCAGAGTCTGTATCTTCAAAACTAGACACTCTGCAGGCCTATAAGCTTGGCTGGGGGCAGAGAAGCAGAGTCTGAGCAGACTACAGGAAGGATGGAGGGGTTCAGACAAGGTTTTCCAACTCCGTGCCTAAATGTCACTTTCACAGCGAAATAAGCCCAGTTTGGCCCTGTTCACTTTTGCTTAGCAGAGTCTGTATCTTCAAAACTAGACACTCTGCAGGCCTATAAGCTTGGCTGGGGGCAGAGAAGCAGAGTCTGAGCAGCTACAGGAAGGATGGAGGGGTTCAGACAAGGTTTTCCAACTCCGTGCCTAAATGTCACTTTCACAGCGAAATAAGCCCAGTTTGGCCCTGTTCACTTTTGCTTAGCAGAGTCTGTATCTTCAAAACTAGACACTCTGCAGGCCTATAAGCTTGGCTGGGGGCAGAGAAGCAGAGTCTGAGCAGCTACAGGAAGGATGGAGGGGTTCAGACAAGGTTTTCCAACTCCGTGCCTAAATGTCACTTTCACAGCGAAATAAGCCCAGTTTGGCCCTGTTCACTTTTGCTTAGCAGAGTCTGTATCTTCAAAACTAGACACTCTGCAGGCCTATAAGCTTGGCTGGGGGCAGAGAAGCAGAGTCTGAGCAGCTACAGGAAGGATGGAGGGGTTCAGACAAGGTTTTCCAACTCCGTGCCTAAATGTCACTTTCACAGCGAAATAAGCCCAGTTTGGCCCTGTTCACTTTTGCTTAGCAGAGTCTGTATCTTCAAAACTAGACACTCTGCAGGCCTATAAGCTTGGCTGGGGGCAGAGAAGCAGAGTCTGAGCAGCTACAGGAAGGATGGAGGGGTTCAGACAAGGTTTTCCAAGTCCGTGCCTAAATGTCACTTTCACAGCGAAATAAGCCCAGTTTGGCCCTGTTCACTTTTGCTTAGCAGAGTCTGTATCTTCAAAACTAGACACTCTGCAGGCCTATACAGCCCAATATCAATATCAGCCCAATATCAATATCAGCCCAATATCAGCATCAGCCCAATATCAGCATCAGCCCAATATCAGCATCAGCCCAATATCAGCATCAGCCCAATATCAGCATCAGCCCAATATCAGCATCAGCCCAATATCAGCATCAGCCCAATATCAGCATCAGCCCAATATCAGCATCAGCCCAATATCAGCATCAGCCCAATATCAGCATCAGCCCAATATCAGCATCAGCCCAATATCAGCATCAGCCCAATATCAGCATCAGCCCAATATCAGCATCAGCCCAATATCAGCATCAGCCCAATATCAGCATCAGCCCAATATCAGCATCAGCCCAATATCAGCATCAGCCCAATATCAGCATCAGCCCAATATCAGCATCAGCCCAATATCAGCATCAGCCCAATATCAGCATCAGCCCAATATCAGCATCAGCCCAATATCAGCATCAGCCCAATATCAGCATCAGCCCAATATCAGCATCAGCCCAATATCAGCATCAGCCCAATATCAGCATCAGCCCAATATCAGCATCAGCCCAATATCAGCATCAGCCCAATATCAGCATCAGCCCAATATCAGCATCAGCCCAATATCAGCATCAGCCCAATATCAGCATCAGCCCAATATCAGCATCAGCCCAATATCAGCATCAGCCCAATATCAGCATCAGCCCAATATCAGCATCAGCCCAATATCAGCATCAGCCCAATATCAGCATCAGCCCAATATCAGCATCAGCCCAATATCAGCATCAGCCCAATATCAGCATCAGCCCAATATCAGCATCAGCCCAATATCAGCATCAGCCCAATATCAGCATCAGCCCAATATCAGCATCAGCCCAATATCAGCATCAGCCCAATATCAGCATCAGCCCAATATCAGCATCAGCCCAATATCAGCATCAGCCCAATATCAGCATCAGCCCAATATCAGCATCAGCCCAATATCAGCATCAGCCCAATATCAGCATCAGCCCAATATCAGCATCAGCCCAATATCAGCATCAGCCCAATATCAGCATCAGCCCAATATCAGCATCAGCCCAATATCAGCATCAGCCCAATATCAGCATCAGCCCAATATCAGCATCAGCCCAATATCAGCATCAGCCCAATATCAGCATCAGCCCAATATCAGCATCAGCCCAATATCAGCATCAGCCCAATATCAGCATCAGCCCAATATCAGCATCAGCCCAATATCAGCATCAGCCCAATATCAGCATCAGCCCAATATCAGCATCAGCCCAATATCAGCATCAGCCCAATATCAGCATCAGCCCAATATCAGCATCAGCCCAATATCAGCATCAGCCCAATATCAGCCATCAGCCCCAATATCAGCATCAGCCCAATATCAGCATCAGCCCAATATCAGCATCAGCCCAATATCAGCATCAGCCCAATATCAGCATCAGCCCAATATCAGCATCAGCCCAATAGACAGCTCTGCAGGCTATAAGCTTGGCTGGGGGCAGAGAAGCAAGCCCAATATAGATATAATATCAGCTGATAGCTGATATTGGGCCTGATGCTGATATTGGCTGATGCTGATATTGGGCTGATGCTGATATTGGGCTGATGCTGATATTGGGCTGATGCTGATATTGGGCTGATGCTGATATTGGGCTGATGCTGATATTGGGCTGATGCTGATATTGGGCTGATGCTGATATTGGGCTGATGCTGATATTGGGCTGATGCTGATATTGGGCTGATGCTGATATTGGGCTGATGCTGATATTGGGCTGATGCTGATATTGGGCTGATGCTGATATTGGGCTGATGCTGATATTGGGCTGATGCTGATATTGGGCTGATGCTGATATTGGGCTGATGCTGATATTGGGCTGATGCTGATATTGGGCTGATGCTGATATTGGGCTGATGCTGATATTGGGCTGATGCTGATATGGGCTGATGCTGATATTGGGCTGATGCTGATATTGGGCTGATGCTGATATTGGGCTGATGCTGATATTGGGCTGATGCTGATATTGGGCTGATGCTGATATTGGGCTGATGCTGATATTGGGCTGATGCTGATATTGGGCTGATGCTGATATTGGGCTGATGCTGATATTGGGCTGATGCTGATATTGGGCTGATGCTGATATTGGGCTGATGCTGATATTGGGCTGATGCTGATATTGGGCTGATGCTGATATTGGGCTGATGCTGATATTGGGCTGATGCTGATATTGGGCTGATGCTGATATTGGGCTGATGCTGATATTGGGCTGATGCTGATATTGGGCTGATGCTGATATTGGGCTGATGCTGATATTGGGCTGATGCTGATATTGGGCTGATGCTGATATTGGGCTGATGCTGATATTGGGCTGATGCTGATATTGGGCTGATGCTGATATTGGGCTGATGCTGATATTGGGCTGATGCTGATATTGGGCTGATGCTGATATTGGGCTGATGCTGATATTGGGCTGATGCTGATATTGGGCTGATGCTGATATTGGGCTGATGCTGATATTGGGCTGATGCTGATATTGGGCTGATGCTGATATTGGGCTGATGCTGATATTGGGCTGATGCTGATATTGGGCTGATGCTGATATTGGGCTGATGCTGATATTGGGCTGATGCTGATATTGGGCTGATGCTGATATTGGGCTGATGCTGATATTGGGCTGATGCTGATATTGGGCTGATGCTGATATTGGGCTGATGCTGATATTGGGCTGATATTGATATTGGGCTGATATAGGCCTGCAGAGTGTCTAGTTTTGAAGATACAGACTCTGCTAAGCAAAAGTGAACAGGGCCAAACTGGGCTTATTTCGCTGTGAAAGTGAGATTTAGGCACGGACTTGGAAAACCTTGTCTGAACCCCTCCATCCTTCCTGTAGCTGCTCAGACTCTGCTTCTCTGCCCCCAGCCAAGCTTATAGGCCTGCAGAGTGTCTAGTTTTGAAGATACAGACTCTGCTAAGCAAAAGTGAACAGGGCCAAACTGGGCTTATTTCGCTGTGAAAGTGACATTTAGGCACGGAGTTGGAAAACCTTGTCTGAACCCCTCCATCCTTCCTGTAGCTGCTCAGACTCTGCTTCTCTGCCCCCAGCCAAGCTTATAGGCCTGCAGAGTGTCTAGTTTTGAAGATACAGACTCTGCTAAGCAAAAGTGAACAGGGCCAAACTGGGCTTATTTCGCTGTGAAAGTGACATTTAGGCACGGAGTTGGAAAACCTTGTCTGAACCCCTCCATCCTTCCTGTAGCTGCTCAGACTCTGCTTCTCTGCCCCCAGCCAAGCTTATAGGCCTGCAGAGTGTCTAGTTTTGAAGATACAGACTCTGCTAAGCAAAAGTGAACAGGGCCAAACTGGGCTTATTTCGCTGTGAAAGTGACATTTAGGCACGGAGTTGGAAAACCTTGTCTGAACCCCTCCATCCTTCCTGTAGCTGCTCAGACTCTGCTTCTCTGCCCCCAGCCAAGCTTATAGGCCTGCAGAGTGTCTAGTTTTGAAGATACAGACTCTGCTAAGCAAAAGTGAACAGGGCCAAACTGGGCTTATTTCGCTGTGAAAGTGACATTTAGGCACGGAGTTGGAAAACCTTGTCTGAACCCCTCCATCCTTCCTGTAGCTGCTCAGACTCTGCTTCTCTGCCCCCAGCCAAGCTTATAGGCCTGCAGAGTGTCTAGTTTTGAAGATACAGACTCTGCTAAGCAAAAGTGAACAGGGCCAAACTGGGCTTATTTCGCTGTGAAAGTGACATTTAGGCACGGAGTTGGAAAACCTTGTCTGAACCCCTCCATCCTTCCTGTAGCTGCTCAGACTCTGCTTCTCTGCCCCCAGCCAAGCTTATAGGCCTGCAGAGTGTCTAGTTTTGAAGATACAGACTCTGCTAAGCAAAAGTGAACAGGGCCAAACTGGGCTTATTTCGCTGTGAAAGTGACATTTAGGCACGGAGTTGGAAAACCTTGTCTGAACCCCTCCATCCTTCCTGTAGCTGCTCAGACTCTGCTTCTCTGCCCCCAGCCAAGCTTATAGGCCTGCAGAGTGTCTAGTTTTGAAGATACAGACTCTGCTAAGCAAAAGTGAACAGGGCCAAACTGGGCTTATTTCGCTGTGAAAGTGACATTTAGGCACGGAGTTGGAAAACCTTGTCTGAACCCCTCCATCCTTCCTGTAGCTGCTCAGACTCTGCTTCTCTGCCCCCAGCCAAGCTTATAGGCCTGCAGAGTGTCTAGTTTTGAAGATACAGACTCTGCTAAGCAAAAGTGAACAGGGCCAAACTGGGCTTATTTCGCTGTGAAAGTGACATTTAGGCACGGAGTTGGAAAACCTTGTCTGAACCCCTCCATCCTTCCTGTAGCTGCTCAGACTCTGCTTCTCTGCCCCCAGCCAAGCTTATAGGCCTGCAGAGTGTCTAGTTTTGAAGATACAGACTCTGCTAAGCAAAAGTGAACAGGGCCAAACTGGGCTTATTTCGCTGTGAAAGTGACATTTAGGCACGGAGTTGGAAAACCTTGTCTGAACCCCTCCATCCTTCCTGTAGCTGCTCAGACTCTGCTTCTCTGCCCCCAGCCAAGCTTATAGGCCTGCAGAGTGTCTAGTTTTGAAGATACAGACTCTGCTAAGCAAAAGTGAACAGGGCCAAACTGGGCTTATTTCGCTGTGAAAGTGACATTTAGGCACGGAGTTGGAAAACCTTGTCTGAACCCCTCCATCCTTCCTGTAGCTGCTCAGACTCTGCTTCTCTGCCCCCAGCCAAGCTTATAGGCCTGCAGAGTGTCTAGTTTTGAAGATACAGACTCTGCTAAGCAAAAGTGAACAGGGCCAAACTGGGCTTATTTCGCTGTGAAAGTGACATTTAGGCACGGAGTTGGAAAACCTTGTCTGAACCCCTCCATCCTTCCTGTAGCTGCTCAGACTCTGCTTCTCTGCCCCCAGCCAAGCTTATAGGCCTGCAGAGTGTCTAGTTTTGAAGATACAGACTCTGCTAAGCAAAAGTGAACAGGGCCAAACTGGGCTTATTTCGCTGTGAAAGTGACATTTAGGCACGGAGTTGGAAAACCTTGTCTGAACCCCTCCATCCTTCCTGTAGCTGCTCAGACTCTGCTTCTCTGCCCCCAGCCAAGCTTATAGGCCTGCAGAGTGTCTAGTTTTGAAGATACAGACTCTGCTAAGCAAAAGTGAACAGGGCCAAACTGGGCTTATTTCGCTGTGAAAGTGACATCGAAATTTCACAGCGAAATAAGCCCAGTTTGGCCCTGTTCACTTTTGCTTAGCAGAGTCTGTATCTTCAAAACTAGACACTCTGCAGGCCTATAAGCTTGGCTGGGGGCAGAGAAGCAGAGTCTGAGCAGCTACAGGAAGGATGGAGGGGTTCAGACAAGGTTTTCCAACTCCGTGCCTAAATGTCACTTTCACAGCGAAATAAGCCCAGTTTGGCCCTGTTCACTTTTGCTTAGCAGAGTCTGTATCTTCAAAACTAGACACTCTGCAGGCCTATAAGCTTGGCTGGGGGCAGAGAAGCAGAGTCTGAGCAGCTACAGGAAGGATGGAGGGGTTCAGACAAGGTTTTCCAACTCCGTGCCTAAATGTCACTTTCACAGCGAAATAAGCCCAGTTTGGCCCTGTTCACTTTTGCTTAGCAGAGTCTGTATCTTCAAAACTACACACTCTGCAGGCCTATAAGCTTGGCTGGGGGCAGAGAAGCAGAGTCTGAGCAGCTACAGGAAGGATGGAGGGGTTCAGACAAGGTTTTCCAACTCCGTGCCTAAATGTCACTTTCACAGCGAAATAAGCCCAGTTTGGCCCTGTTCACTTTTGCTTAGCAGAGTCTGTATCTTCAAAACTAGACACTCTGCAGGCCTATAAGCTTGGCTGGGGGCAGAGAAGCAGAGTCTGAGCAGCTACAGGAAGGATGGAGGGGTTCAGACAAGGTTTTCCAACTCCGTGCCTAAATGTCACTTTCACAGCGAAATAAGCCCAGTTTGGCCCTGTTCACTTTTGCTTAGCAGAGTCTGTATCTTCAAAACTAGACACTCTGCAGGCCTATAAGCTTGGCTGGGGGCAGAGAAGCAGAGTCTGAGCAGCTACAGGAAGGATGGAGGGGTTCAGACAAGGTTTTCCAACTCCGTGCCTAAATGTCACTTTCACAGCGAAATAAGCCCAGTTTGGCCCTGTTCACTTTTGCTTAGCAGAGTCTGTATCTTCAAAACTAGACACTCTGCAGGCCTATAAGCTTGGCTGGGGGCAGAGAAGCAGAGTCTGAGCAGCTACAGGAAGGATGGAGGGGTTCAGACAAGGTTTTCCAACTCCGTGCCTAAATGTCACTTTCACAGCGAAATAAGCCCAGTTTGGCCCTGTTCACTTTTGCTTAGCAGAGTCTGTATCTTCAAAACTAGACACTCTGCAGGCCTATAAGCTTGGCTGGGGGCAGAGAAGCAGAGTCTGAGCAGCTACAGGAAGGATGGAGGGGTTCAGACAAGGTTTTCCAACTCCGTGCCTAAATGTCACTTTCACAGCGAAATAAGCCCAGTTTGGCCCTGTTCACTTTTGCTTAGCAGAGTCTGTATCTTCAAAACTAGACACTCTGCAGGCCTATAAGCTTGGCTGGGGGCAGAGAAGCAGAGTCTGAGCAGCTACAGGAAGGATGGAGGGGTTCAGACAAGGTTTTCCAACTCCGTGCCTAAATGTCACTTTCACAGCGAAATAAGCCCAGTTTGGCCCTGTTCACTTTTGCTTAGCAGAGTCTGTATCTTCAAAACTAGACACTCTGCAGGCCTATAAGCTTGGCTGGGGGCAGAGAAGCAGAGTCTGAGCAGCTACAGGAAGGATGGAGGGGTTCAGACAAGGTTTTCCAACTCCGTGCCTAAATGTCACTTTCACAGCGAAATAAGCCCAGTTTGGCCCTGTTCACTTTTGCTTAGCAGAGTCTGTATCTTCAAAACTAGACACTCTGCAGGCCTATAAGCTTGGCTGGGGGCAGAGAAGCAGAGTCTGAGCAGCTACAGGAAGGATGGAGGGGTTCAGACAAGGTTTTCCAACTCCGTGCCTAAATGTCACTTTCACAGCGAAATAAGCCCAGTTTGGCCCTGTTCACTTTTGCTTAGCAGAGTCTGTATCTTCAAAACTAGACACTCTGCAGGCCTATAAGCTTGGCTGGGGGCAGAGAAGCAGAGTCTGAGCAGCTACAGGAAGGATGGAGGGGTTCAGACAAGGTTTTCCAACTCCGTGCCTAAATGTCACTTTCACAGCGAAATAAGCCCAGTTTGGCCCTGTTCACTTTTGCTTAGCAGAGTCTGTATCTTCAAAACTAGACACTCTGCAGGCCTATAAGCTTGGCTGGGGGCAGAGAAGCAGAGTCTGAGCAGCTACAGGAAGGATGGAGGGGTTCAGACAAGGTTTTCCAACTCCGTGCCTAAATGTCACTTTCACAGCGAAATAAGCCCAGTTTGGCCCTGTTCACTTTTGCTTAGCAGAGTCTGTATCTTCAAAACTAGACACTCTGCAGGCCTATAAGCTTGGCTGGGGGCAGAGAAGCAGAGTCTGAGCAGCTACAGGAAGGATGGAGGGGTTCAGACAAGGTTTTCCAACTCCGTGCCTAAATGTCACTTTCACAGCGAAATAAGCCCAGTTTGGCCCTGTTCACTTTTGCTTAGCAGAGTCTGTATCTTCAAAACTAGACACTCTGCAGGCCTATAAGCTTGGCTGGGGGCAGAGAAGCAGAGTCTGAGCAGCTACAGGAAGGATGGAGGGGTTCAGACAAGGTTTTCCAACTCCGTGCCTAAATGTCACTTTCACAGCGAAATAAGCCCAGTTTGGCCCTGTTCACTTTTGCTTAGCAGAGTCTGTATCTTCAAAACTAGACACTCTGCAGGCCTATAAGCTTGGCTGGGGGCAGAGAAGCAGAGTCTGAGCAGCTACAGGAAGGATGGAGGGGTTCAGACAAGGTTTTCCAACTCCGTGCCTAAATGTCACTTTCACAGCGAAATAAGCCCAGTTTGGCCCTGTTCACTTTTGCTTAGCAGAGTCTGTATCTTCAAAACTAGACACTCTGCAGGCCTATAAGCTTGGCTGGGGGCAGAGAAGCAGAGTCTGAGCAGCTACAGGAAGGATGGAGGGGTTCAGACAAGGTTTTCCAACTCCGTGCCTAAATGTCACTTTCACAGCGAAATAAGCCCAGTTTGGCCCTGTTCACTTTTGCTTAGCAGAGTCTGTATCTTCAAAACTAGACACTCTGCAGGCCTATAAGCTTGGCTGGGGGCAGAGAAGCAGAGTCTGAGCAGCTACAGGAAGGATGGAGGGGTTCAGACAAGGTTTTCCAACTCCGTGCCTAAATGTCACTTTCACAGCGAAATAAGCCCAGTTTGGCCCTGTTCACTTTTGCTTAGCAGAGTCTGTATCTTCAAAACTAGACACTCTGCAGGCCTATAAGCTTGGCTGGGGGCAGAGAAGCAGAGTCTGAGCAGCTACAGGAAGGATGGAGGGGTTCAGACAAGGTTTCCAATATCAGCATCAGCCCAATATCAGCATCAGCCCAATATCAGCATCAGCCCAATATCAGCATCAGCCCAATATCAGCATCAGCCCAATATCAGCATCAGCCCAATATCAGCATCAGCCCAATATCAGCATCAGCCCAATATCAGCATCAGCCCAATATCAGCATCAGCCCAATATCAGCATCAGCCCAATATCAGCATCAGCCCAATATCAGCATCAGCCCAATATCAGCATCAGCCCAATATCAGCATCAGCCCAATATCAGCATCAGCCCAATATCAGCATCAGCCCAATATCAGCATCAGCCCAATATCAGCATCAGCCCAATATCAGCATCAGCCCAATATCAGCATCAGCCCAATATCAGCATCAGCCCAATATCAGCATCAGCCCAATATCAGCATCAGCCCAATATCAGCATCAGCCCAATATCAGCATCAGCCCAATATCAGCATCAGCCCAATATCAGCATCAGCCCAATATCAGCATCAGCCCAATATCAGCATCAGCCCAATATCAGCATCAGCCCAATATCAGCATCAGCCCAATATCAGCATCAGCCCAATATCAGCATCAGCCCAATATCAGCATCAGCCCAATATCAGCATCAGCCCAATATCAGCATCAGCCCAATATCAGCATCAGCCCAATATCAGCATCAGCCCAATATCAGCATCAGCCCAATATCAGCATCAGCCCAATATCAGCATCAGCCCAATATCAGCATCAGCCCAATATCAGCATCAGCCCAATATCAGCATCAGCCCAATATCAGCATCAGCCCAATATCAGCATCAGCCCAATATCAGCATCAGCCCAATATCAGCATCAGCCCAATATCAGCATCAGCCCAATATCAGCATCAGCCCAATATCAGCATCAGCCCAATATCAGCATCAGCCCAATATCAGCATCAGCCCAATATCAGCATCAGCCCAATATCAGCATCAGCCCAATATCAGCATCAGCCCAATATCAGCATCAGCCCAATATCAGCATCAGCCCAATATCAGCATCAGCCCAATATCAGCATCAGCCCTAGACACTCTGCAGGCCTATAAGCTTGGCTGGGGGCAGAGAAGCAGCCCAATATGATATAATATCAGCTGATGCTGATATTGGGCTGATGCTGATATTGGGCTGATGCTGATATTGGGCTGATGCTGATATTGGGCTGATGCTGATATTGGGCTGATGCTGATATTGGGCTGATGCTGATATTGGGCTGATGCTGATATTGGGCTGATGCTGATATTGGGCTGATGCTGATATTGGGCTGATGCTGATATTGGGCTGATGCTGATATTGGGCTGATGCTGATATTGGGCTGATGCTGATATTGGGCTGATGCTGATATTGGGCTGATGCTGATATTGGGCTGATGCTGATATTGGGCTGATGCTGATATTGGGCTGATGCTGATATTGGGCTGATGCTGATATTGGGCTGATGCTGATATTGGGCTGATGCTGATATTGGGCTGATGCTGATATTGGGCTGATGCTGATATTGGGCTGATGCTGATATTGGGCTGATGCTGATATTGGGCTGATGCTGATATTGGGCTGATGCTGATATTGGGCTGATGCTGATATTGGGCTGATGCTGATATTGGGCTGATGCTGATATTGGGCTGATGCTGATATTGGGCTGATGCTGATATTGGGCTGATGCTGATATTGGGCTGATGCTGATATTGGGCTGATGCTGATATTGGGCTGATGCTGATATTGGGCTGATGCTGATATTGGGCTGATGCTGATATTGGGCTGATGCTGATATTGGGCTGATGCTGATATTGGGCTGATGCTGATATTGGGCTGATGCTGATATTGGGCTGATGCTGATATTGGGCTGATGCTGATATTGGGCTGATGCTGATATTGGGCTGATGCTGATATTGGGCTGATGCTGATATTGGGCTGATGCTGATATTGGGCTGATGCTGATATTGGGCTGATGCTGATATTGGGCTGATGCTGATATTGGGCTGATGCTGATATTGGGCTGATGCTGATATTGGGCTGATGCTGATATTGGGCTGATGCTGATATTGGGCTGATGCTGATATTGGGCTGATGCTGATATTGGGCTGATGCTGATATTGGGCTGATGCTGATATTGGGCTGATGCTGATATTGGGCTGATGCTGATATTGGGCTGATGCTGATATTGGGCTGATGCTGATATTGGGCTGATGCTGATATTGGGCTGATGCTGATATTGGGCTGATGCTGATATTGGGCTGATGCTGATATTGGGCTGATGCTGATATTGGGCTGATGCTGATATTGGGCTGATGCTGATATTGGGCTGATGCTGATATTGGGCTGATGCTGATATTGGGCTGATGCTGATATTGGGCTGATGCTGATATTGGGCTGATGCTGATATTGGGCTGATGCTGATATTGGGCTGATGCTGATATTGGGCTGATGCTGATATTGGGCTGATGCTGATATTGGGCTGATGCTGATATTGGGCTGATGCTGATATTGGGCTGATGCTGATATTGGGCTGATGCTGATATTGGGCTGATGCTGATATTGGGCTGATGCTGATATTGGGCTGATGCTGATATTGGGCTGATATTGATATTGGGCTGATATTGATATTGGGCTGATATAGGCCTGCAGAGTGTCTAGTTTTGAAGATACAGACTCTGCTAAGCAAAAGTGAACAGGGCCAAACTGGGCTTATTTCGCTGTGAAAGTGACATTTAGGCACGGAGTTGGAAAACCTTGTCTGAACCCCTCCATCCTTCCTGTAGCTGCTCAGACTCTGCTTCTCTGCCCCCAGCCAAGCTTATAGGCCTGCAGAGTGTCTAGTTTTGAAGATACAGACTCTGCTAAGCAAAAGTGAACAGGGCCAAACTGGGCTTATTTCGCTGTGAAAGTGACATTTAGGCACGGAGTTGGAAAACCTTGTCTGAACCCCTCCATCCTTCCTGTAGCTGCTCAGACTCTGCTTCTCTGCCCCCAGCCAAGCTTATAGGCCTGCAGAGTGTCTAGTTTTGAAGATACAGACTCTGCTAAGCAAAAGTGAACAGGGCCAAACTGGGCTTATTTCGCTGTGAAAGTGACATTTAGGCACGGAGTTGGAAAACCTTGTCTGAACCCCTCCATCCTTCCTGTCAGCTGCTCAGACTCTGCTTCTCTGCCCCCAGCCAAGCTTATAGGCCTGCAGAGTGTCTAGTTTTGAAGATACAGACTCTGCTAAGCAAAAGTGAACAGGGCCAAACTGGGCTTATTTCGCTGTGAAAGTGACATTTAGGCACGGAGTTGGAAAACCTTGTCTGAACCCCTCCATCCTTCCTGTAGCTGCTCAGACTCTGCTTCTCTGCCCCCAGCCAAGCTTATAGGCCTGCAGAGTGTCTAGTTTTGAAGATACAGACTCTGCTAAGCAAAAGTGAACAGGGCCAAACTGGGCTTATTTCGCTGTGAAAGTGACATTTAGGCACGGAGTTGGAAAACCTTGTCTGAACCCCTCCATCCTTCCTGTAGCTGCTCAGACTCTGCTTCTCTGCCCCCAGCCAAGCTTATAGGCCTGCAGAGTGTCTAGTTTTGAAGATACAGACTCTGCTAAGCAAAAGTGAACAGGGCCAAACTGGGCTTATTTCGCTGTGAAAGTGACATTTAGGCACGGAGTTGGAAAACCTTGTCTGAACCCCTCCATCCTTCCTGTAGCTGCTCAGACTCTGCTTCTCTGCCCCCAGCCAAGCTTATAGGCCTGCAGAGTGTCTAGTTTTGAAGATACAGACTCTGCTAAGCAAAAGTGAACAGGGCCAAACTGGGCTTATTTCGCTGTGAAAGTGACATTTAGGCACGGAGTTGGAAAACCTTGTCTGAACCCCTCCATCCTTCCTGTAGCTGCTCAGACTCTGCTTCTCTGCCCCCAGCCAAGCTTATAGGCCTGCAGAGTGTCTAGTTTTGAAGATACAGACTCTGCTAAGCAAAAGTGAACAGGGCCAAACTGGGCTTATTTCGCTGTGAAAGTGACATTTAGGCACGGAGTTGGAAAACCTTGTCTGAACCCCTCCATCCTTCCTGTAGCTGCTCAGACTCTGCTTCTCTGCCCCCAGCCAAGCTTATAGGCCTGCAGAGTGTCTAGTTTTGAAGATACAGACTCTGCTAAGCAAAAGTGAACAGGGCCAAACTGGGCTTATTTCGCTGTGAAAGTGACATTTAGGCACGGAGTTGGAAAACCTTGTCTGAACCCCTCCATCCTTCCTGTAGCTGCTCAGACTCTGCTTCTCTGCCCCCAGCCAAGCTTATAGGCCTGCAGAGTGTCTAGTTTTGAAGATACAGACTCTGCTAAGCAAAAGTGAACAGGGCCAAACTGGGCTTATTTCGCTGTGAAAGTGACATTTAGGCACGGAGTTGGAAAACCTTGTCTGAACCCCTCCATCCTTCCTGTAGCTGCTCAGACTCTGCTTCTCTGCCCCCAGCCAAGCTTATAGGCCTGCAGAGTGTCTAGTTTTGAAGATACAGACTCTGCTAAGCAAAAGTGAACAGGGCCAAACTGGGCTTATTTCGCTGTGAAAGTGACATTTAGGCACGGAGTTGGAAAACCTTGTCTGAACCCCTCCATCCTTCCTGTAGCTGCTCAGACTCTGCTTCTCTGCCCCCAGCCAAGCTTATAGGCCTGCAGAGTGTCTAGTTTTGAAGATACAGACTCTGCTAAGCAAAAGTGAACAGGGCCAAACTGGGCTTATTTCGCTGTGAAATTTCGATGTCACTTTCACAGCGAAATAAGCCCAGTTTGGCCCTGTTCACTTTTGCTTAGCAGAGTCTGTATCTTCAAAACTAGACACTCTGCAGGCCTATAAGCTTGGCTGGGGGCAGAGAAGCAGAGTCTGAGCAGCTACAGGAAGGATGGAGGGGTTCAGACAAGGTTTTCCAACTCCGTGCCTAAATGTCACTTTCACAGCGAAATAAGCCCAGTTTGGCCCTGTTCACTTTTGCTTAGCAGAGTCTGTATCTTCAAAACTAGACACTCTGCAGGCCTATAAGCTTGGCTGGGGGCAGAGAAGCAGAGTCTGAGCAGCTACAGGAAGGATGGAGGGGTTCAGACAAGGTTTTCCAACTCCGTGCCTAAATGTCACTTTCACAGCGAAATAAGCCCAGTTTGGCCCTGTTCACTTTTGCTTAGCAGAGTCTGTATCTTCAAAACTAGACACTCTGCAGGCCTATAAGCTTGGCTGGGGGCAGAGAAGCAGAGTCTGAGCAGCTACAGGAAGGATGGAGGGGTTCAGACAAGGTTTTCCAACTCCGTGCCTAAATGTCACTTTCACAGCGAAATAAGCCCAGTTTGGCCCTGTTCACTTTTGCTTAGCAGAGTCTGTATCTTCAAAACTAGACACTCTGCAGGCCTATAAGCTTGGCTGGGGGCAGAGAAGCAGAGTCTGAGCAGCTACAGGAAGGATGGAGGGGTTCAGACAAGGTTTTCCAACTCCGTGCCTAAATGTCACTTTCACAGCGAAATAAGCCCAGTTTGGCCCTGTTCACTTTTGCTTAGCAGAGTCTGTATCTTCAAAACTAGACACTCTGCAGGCCTATAAGCTTGGCTGGGGGCAGAGAAGCAGAGTCTGAGCAGCTACAGGAAGGATGGAGGGGTTCAGACAAGGTTTTCCAACTCCGTGCCTAAATGTCACTTTCACAGCGAAATAAGCCCAGTTTGGCCCTGTTCACTTTTGCTTAGCAGAGTCTGTATCTTCAAAACTAGACACTCTGCAGGCCTATAAGCTTGGCTGGGGGCAGAGAAGCAGAGTCTGAGCAGCTACAGGAAGGATGGAGGGGTTCAGACAAGGTTTTCCAACTCCGTGCCTAAATGTCACTTTCACAGCGAAATAAGCCCAGTTTGGCCCTGTTCACTTTTGCTTAGCAGAGTCTGTATCTTCAAAACTAGACACTCTGCAGGCCTATAAGCTTGGCTGGGGGCAGAGAAGCAGAGTCTGAGCAGCTACAGGAAGGATGGAGGGGTTCAGACAAGGTTTTCCAACTCCGTGCCTAAATGTCACTTTCACAGCGAAATAAGCCCAGTTTGGCCCTGTTCACTTTTGCTTAGCAGAGTCTGTATCTTCAAAACTAGACACTCTGCAGGCCTATAAGCTTGGCTGGGGGCAGAGAAGCAGAGTCTGAGCAGCTACAGGAAGGATGGAGGGGTTCAGACAAGGTTTTCCAACTCCGTGCCTAAATGTCACTTTCACAGCGAAATAAGCCCAGTTTGGCCCTGTTCACTTTTGCTTAGCAGAGTCTGTATCTTCAAAACTAGACACTCTGCAGGCCTATAAGCTTGGCTGGGGGCAGAGAAGCAGAGTCTGAGCAGCTACAGGAAGGATGGAGGGGTTCAGACAAGGTTTTCCAACTCCGTGCCTAAATGTCACTTTCACAGCGAAATAAGCCCAGTTTGGCCCTGTTCACTTTTGCTTAGCAGAGTCTGTATCTTCAAAACTAGACACTCTGCAGGCCTATAAGCTTGGCTGGGGGCAGAGAAGCAGAGTCTGAGCAGCTACAGGAAGGATGGAGGGGTTCAGACAAGGTTTTCCAACTCCGTGCCTAAATGTCACTTTCACAGCGAAATAAGCCCAGTTTGGCCCTGTTCACTTTTGCTTAGCAGAGTCTGTATCTTCAAAACTAGACACTCTGCAGGCCTATAAGCTTGGCTGGGGGCAGAGAAGCAGAGTCTGAGCAGCTACAGGAAGGATGGAGGGGTTCAGACAAGGTTTTCCAAGTCCGTGCCTAAATGTCACTTTCACAGCAAAATAAGCCCAGTTTGGCCCTGTTCACTTTTGCTTAGCAGAGTCTGTATCTTCAAAACTAGACACTCTGCAGGCCTATATCAGCCCAATATCAATATCAGCCCAATATCAATATCAGCCCAATATCAGCATCAGCCCAATATCAGCATCAGCCCAATATCAGCATCAGCCCAATATCAGCATCAGCCCAATATCAGCATCAGCCCAATATCAGCATCAGCCCAATATCAGCATCAGCCCAATATCAGCATCAGCCCAATATCAGCATCAGCCCAATATCAGCATCAGCCCAATATCAGCATCAGCCCAATATCAGCATCAGCCCAATATCAGCATCAGCCCAATATCAGCATCAGCCCAATATCAGCATCAGCCCAATATCAGCATCAGCCCAATATCAGCATCAGCCCAATATCAGCATCAGCCCAATATCAGCATCAGCCCAATATCAGCATCAGCCCAATATCAGCATCAGCCCAATATCAGCATCAGCCCAATATCAGCATCAGCCCAATATCAGCATCAGCCCAATATCAGCATCAGCCCAATATCAGCATCAGCCCAATATCAGCATCAGCCCAATATCAGCATCAGCCCAATATCAGCATCAGCCCAATATCAGCATCAGCCCAATATCAGCATCAGCCCAATATCAGCATCAGCCCAATATCAGCATCAGCCCAATATCAGCATCAGCCCAATATCAGCATCAGCCCAATATCAGCATCAGCCCAATATCAGCATCAGCCCAATATCAGCATCAGCCCAATATCAGCATCAGCCCAATATCAGCATCAGCCCAATATCAGCATCAGCCCAATATCAGCATCAGCCCAATATCAGCATCAGCCCAATATCAGCATCAGCCCAATATCAGCATCAGCCCAATATCAGCATCAGCCCAATATCAGCATCAGCCCAATATCAGCATCAGCCCAATATCAGCATCAGCCCAATATCAGCATCAGCCCAATATCAGCATCAGCCCAATATCAGCATCAGCCCAATATCAGCATCAGCCCAATATCAGCATCAGCCCAATATCAGCATCAGCCCAATATCAGCATCAGCCCAATATCAGCATCAGCCCAATATCAGCATCAGCCCAATATCAGCATCAGCCCAATATCAGCATCAGCCCAATATCAGCATCAGCCCAATATCAGCATCAGCCCAATATCAGCATCAGCCCAATATCAGCATCAGCCCAATATCAGCATCAGCCCAATATCAGCATCAGCCCAATATCAGCATCAGCCCAATATCAGCATCAGCCCAATATCAGCATCAGCCCAATATCAGCATCAGCCCAATATCAGCATCAGCCCAATATCAGCATCAGCCCAATATCAGCATCAGCCCAATATCAGCATCAGCCCAATATCAGCATCAGCCCAATATCAGCATCAGCCCAATATCAGCATCAGCCCAATATCAGCATCAGCCCAATATCAGCATCAGCCCAATATCAGCATCAGCCCAATATCAGCATCAGCCCAATATCAGCATCAGCCCAATATCAGCATCAGCCCAATATCAGCATCAGCCCAATATCAGCATCAGCCCAATATCAGCATCAGCCCAATATCAGCATCAGCCCAATATCAGCATCAGCCCAATATCAGCATCAGCCCAATATCAGCATCAGCCCAATATCAGCATCAGCCCAATATCAGCATCAGCCCAATATCAGCATCAGCCCAATATCAGCATCAGCCCAATATCAGCATCAGCCCAATATCAGCATCAGCCCAATATCAGCATCAGCCCAATATCAGCATCAGCCCAATATCAGCATCAGCCCAATATCAGCATCAGCCCAATATCAGCATCAGCCCAATATCAGCATCAGCCCAATATCAGCATCAGCCCAATATCAGCATCAGCCCAATATCAGCATCAGCCCAATATCAGCATCAGCCCAATATCAGCATCAGCCCAATATCAGCATCAGCCCAATATCAGCATCAGCCCAATATCAGCATCAGCCCAATATCAGCATCAGCCCAATATCAGCATCAGCCCAATATCAGCATCAGCCCAATATCAGCATCAGCCCAATATCAGCATCAGCCCAATATCAGCATCAGCCCAATATCAGCATCAGCCCAATATCAGCATCAGCCCAATATCAGCATCAGCCCAATATCAGCATCAGCCCAATATCAGCATCAGCCCAATATCAGCATCAGCCCAATATCAGCATCAGCCCAATATCAGCATCAGCCCAATATCAGCATCAGCTGATATTATATCATATTGGGCTGCTTCTCTGCCCCCAGCCAAGCTTATAGGCCTGCAGAGTGTCTAGGGCTGATGCTGATATTGGGCTGATGCTGATATTGGGCTGATGCTGATATTGGGCTGATGCTGATATTGGGCTGATGCTGATATTGGGCTGATGCTGATATTGGGCTGATGCTGATATTGGGCTGATGCTGATATTGGGCTGATGCTGATATTGGGCTGATGCTGATATTGGGCTGATGCTGATATTGGGCTGATGCTGATATTGGGCTGATGCTGATATTGGGCTGATGCTGATATTGGGCTGATGCTGATATTGGGCTGATGCTGATATTGGGCTGATGCTGATATTGGGCTGATGCTGATATTGGGCTGATGCTGATATTGGGCTGATGCTGATATTGGGCTGATGCTGATATTGGGCTGATGCTGATATTGGGCTGATGCTGATATTGGGCTGATGCTGATATTGGGCTGATGCTGATATTGGGCTGATGCTGATATTGGGCTGATGCTGATATTGGGCTGATGCTGATATTGGGCTGATGCTGATATTGGGCTGATGCTGATATTGGGCTGATGCTGATATTGGGCTGATGCTGATATTGGGCTGATGCTGATATTGGGCTGATGCTGATATTGGGCTGATGCTGATATTGGGCTGATGCTGATATTGGGCTGATGCTGATATTGGGCTGATGCTGATATTGGGCTGATGCTGATATTGGGCTGATGCTGATATTGGGCTGATGCTGATATTGGGCTGATGCTGATATTGGGCTGATGCTGATATTGGGCTGATGCTGATATTGGGCTGATGATGCTGATATTGGGCTGATGCTGATATTGGGCTGATGCTGATATTGGGCTGATGCTGATATTGGGCTGATGCTGATATTGGGCTGATGCTGATATTGGGCTGATGCTGATATTGGGCTGATGCTGATATTGGGCTGATGCTGATATTGGG
The DNA here is from genome assembly GCF_951216825.1 of Electrona antarctica. Lineage (NCBI taxonomy): Eukaryota > Metazoa > Chordata > Actinopteri > Myctophiformes > Myctophidae > Electrona > Electrona antarctica. Next base: position 19,488 of record NW_027637706.1, read on the forward strand.
CTGATGCTGATATTGGGCTGATGCTGATATTGGGCTGATGCTGATATTGGGCTGATGCTGATATTGGGCTGATGCTGATATTGGGCTGATGCTGATATTGGGCTGATGCTGATATTGGGCTGATGCTGATATTGGGCTGATGCTGATATTGGGCTGATGCTGATATTGGGCTGATGCTGATATTGGGCTGATGCTGATATTGGGCTGATGCTGATATTGGGCTGATGCTGATATTGGGCTGATGCTGATATTGGGCTGATGCTGATATTGGGCTGATGCTGATATTGGGCTGATGCTGATATTGGGCTGATGCTGATATTGGGCTGATGCTGATATTGGGCTGATGCTGATATTGGGCTGATGCTGATATTGGGCTGATGCTGATATTGGGCTGATGCTGATATTGGGCTGATGCTGATATTGGGCTGATGCTGATATTGGGCTGATGCTGATATTGGGCTGATGCTGATATTGGAAACCTTGTCTGAACCCCTCCATCCTTCCTGTAGCTGCTCAGACTCTGCTTCTCTGCCCCCAGCCAAGCTTATAGGCCTGCAGAGTGTCTAGTTTTGAAGATACAGACTCTGCTAAGCAAAAGTGAACAGGGCCAAACTGGGCTTATTTCGCTGTGAAAGTGACATTTAGGCACGGAGTTGGAAAACCTTGTCTGAACCCCTCCATCCTTCCTGTAGCTGCTCAGACTCTGCTTCTCTGCCCCCAGCCAAGCTTATAGGCCTGCAGAGTGTCTAGTTTTGAAGATACAGACTCTGCTAAGCAAAAGTGAACAGGGCCAAACTGGGCTTATTTCGCTGTGAAAGTGACATTTAGGCACGGAGTTGGAAAACCTTGTCTGAACCCCTCCATCCTTCCTGTAGCTGCTCAGACTCTGCTTCTCTGCCCCCAGCCAAGCTTATAGGCCTGCAGAGTGTCTAGTTTTGAAGATACAGACTCTGCTAAGCAAAAGTGAACAGGGCCAAACTGGGCTTATTTCGCTGTGAAAGTGACATTTAGGCACGGAGTTGGAAAACCTTGTCTGAACCCCTCCATCCTTCCTGTAGCTGCTCAGACTCTGCTTCTCTGCCCCCAGCCAAGCTTATAGGCCTGCAGAGTGTCTAGTTTTGAAGATACAGACTCTGCTAAGCAAAAGTGAACAGGGCCAAACTGGGCTTATTTCGCTGTGAAAGTGACATTTAGGCACGGAGTTGGAAAACCTTGTCTGAACCCCTCCATCCTTCCTGTAGCTGCTCAGACTCTGCTTCTCTGCCCCCAGCCAAGCTTATAGGCCTGCAGAGTGTCTAGTTTTGAAGATACAGACTCTGCTAAGCAAAAGTGAACAGGGCCAAACTGGGCTTATTTCGCTGTGAAAGTGACATTTAGGCACGGAGTTGGAAAACCTTGTCTGAACCCCTCCATCCTTCCTGTAGCTGCTCAGACTCTGCTTCTCTGCCCCCAGCCAAGCTTATAGGCCTGCAGAGTGTCTAGTTTTGAAGATACAGACTCTGCTAAGCAAAAGTGAACAGGGCCAAACTGGGCTTATTTCGCTGTGAAAGTGACATTTAGGCACGGAGTTGGAAAACCTTGTCTGAACCCCTCCATCCTTCCTGTAGCTGCTCAGACTCTGCTTCTCTGCCCCCAGCCAAGCTTATAGGCCTGCAGAGTGTCTAGTTTTGAAGATACAGACTCTGCTAAGCAAAAGTGAACAGGGCCAAACTGGGCTTATTTCGCTGTGAAAGTGACATTTAGGCACGGAGTTGGAAAACCTTGTCTGAACCCCTCCATCCTTCCTGTAGCTGCTCAGACTCTGCTTCTCTGCCCCCAGCCAAGCTTATAGGCCTGCAGAGTGTCTAGTTTTGAAGATACAGACTCTGCTAAGCAAAAGTGAACAGGGCCAAACTGGGCTTATTTCGCTGTGAAAGTGACATTTAGGCACGGAGTTGGAAAACCTTGTCTGAACCCCTCCATCCTTCCTGTAGCTGCTCAGACTCTGCTTCTCTGCCCCCAGCCAAGCTTATAGGCCTGCAGAGTGTCTAGTTTTGAAGATACAGACTCTGCTAAGCAAAAGTGAACAGGGCCAAACTGGGCTTATTTCGCTGTGAAAGTGACATTTAGGCACGGAGTTGGAAAACCTTGTCTGAACCCCTCCATCCTTCCTGTAGCTGCTCAGACTCTGCTTCTCTGCCCCCAGCCAAGCTTATAGGCCTGCAGAGTGTCTAGTTTTGAAGATACAGACTCTGCTAAGCAAAAGTGAACAGGGCCAAACTGGGCTTATTTCGCTGTGAAAGTGACATTTAGGCACGGAGTTGGAAAACCTTGTCTGAACCCCTCCATCCTTCCTGTAGCTGCTCAGACTCTGCTTCTCTGCCCCCAGCCAAGCTTATAGGCCTGCAGAGTGTCTAGTTTTGAAGATACAGACTCTGCTAAGCAAAAGTGAACAGGGCCAAACTGGGCTTATTTCGCTGTGAAAGTGACATTTAGGCACGGAGTTGGAAAACCTTGTCTGAACCCCTCCATCCTTCCTGTAGCTGCTCAGACTCTGCTTCTCTGCCCCCAGCCAAGCTTATAGGCCTGCAGAGTGTCTAGTTTTGAAGATACAGACTCTGCTAAGCAAAAGTGAACAGGGCCAAACTGGGCTTATTTCGCTGTGAAAGTGACATTTAGGCACGGAGTTGGAAAACCTTGTCTGAACCCCTCCATCCTTCCTGTAGCTGCTCAGACTCTGCTTCTCTGCCCCCAGCCAAGCTTATAGGCCTGCAGAGTGTCTAGTTTTGAAGATACAGACTCTGCTAAGCAAAAGTGAACAGGGCCAAACTGGGCTTATTTCGCTGTGAAAGTGACATTTAGGCACGGAGTTGGAAAACCTTGTCTGAACCCCTCCATCCTTCCTGTAGCTGCTCAGACTCTGCTTCTCTGCCCCCAGCCAAGCTTATAGGCCTGCAGAGTGTCTAGTTTTGAAGATACAGACTCTGCTAAGCAAAAGTGAACAGGGCCAAACTGGGCTTATTTCGCTGTGAAAGTGACATTTAGGCACGGAGTTGGAAAACCTTGTCTGAACCCCTCCATCCTTCCTGTAGCTGCTCAGACTCTGCTTCTCTGCCCCCAGCCAAGCTTATAGGCCTGCAGAGTGTCTAGTTTTGAAGATACAGACTCTGCTAAGCAAAAGTGAACAGGGCCAAACTGGGCTTATTTCGCTGTGAAAGTGACATTTAGGCACGGAGTTGGAAAACCTTGTCTGAACCCCTCCATCCTTCCTGTAGCTGCTCAGACTCTGCTTCTCTGCCCCCAGCCAAGCTTATAGGCCTGCAGAGTGTCTAGTTTTGAAGATACAGACTCTGCTAAGCAAAAGTGAACAGGGCCAAACTGGGCTTATTTCGCTGTGAAAGTGACATTTAGGCACGGAGTTGGAAAACCTTGTCTGAACCCCTCCATCCTTCCTGTAGCTGCTCAGACTCTGCTTCTCTGCCCCCAGCCAAGCTTATAGGCCTGCAGAGTGTCTAGTTTTGAAGATACAGACTCTGCTAAGCAAAAGTGAACAGGGCCAAACTGGGCTTATTTCGCTGTGAAAGTGACATTTAGGCACGGAGTTGGAAAACCTTGTCTGAACCCCTCCATCCTTCCTGTAGCTGCTCAGACTCTGCTTCTCTGCCCCCAGCCAAGCTTATAGGCCTGCAGAGTGTCTAGTTTTGAAGATACAGACTCTGCTAAGCAAAAGTGAACAGGGCCAAACTGGGCTTATTTCGCTGTGAAAGTGACATTTAGGCACGGAGTTGGAAAACCTTGTCTGAACCCCTCCATCCTTCCTGTAGCTGCTCAGACTCTGCTTCTCTGCCCCCAGCCAAGCTTATAGGCCTGCAGAGTGTCTAGTTTTGAAGATACAGACTCTGCTAAGCAAAAGTGAACAGGGCCAAACTGGGCTTATTTCGCTGTGAAAGTGACATTTAGGCACGGAGTTGGAAAACCTTGTCTGAACCCCTCCATCCTTCCTGTAGCTGCTCAGACTCTGCTTCTCTGCCCCCAGCCAAGCTTATAGGCCTGCAGAGTGTCTAGTTTTGAAGATACAGACTCTGCTAAGCAAAAGTGAACAGGGCCAAACTGGGCTTATTTCGCTGTGAAAGTGACATTTAGGCACGGAGTTGGAAAACCTTGTCTGAACCCCTCCATCCTTCCTGTAGCTGCTCAGACTCTGCTTCTCTGCCCCCAGCCAAGCTTATAGGCCTGCAGAGTGTCTAGTTTTGAAGATACAGACTCTGCTAAGCAAAAGTGAACAGGGCCAAACTGGGCTTATTTCGCTGTGAAAGTGACATTTAGGCACGGAGTTGGAAAACCTTGTCTGAACCCCTCCATCCTTCCTGTAGCTGCTCAGACTCTGCTTCTCTGCCCCCAGCCAAGCTTATAGGCCTGCAGAGTGTCTAGTTTTGAAGATACAGACTCTGCTAAGCAAAAGTGAACAGGGCCAAACTGGGCTTATTTCGCTGTGAAAGTGACATTTAGGCACGGAGTTGGAAAACCTTGTCTGAACCCCTCCATCCTTCCTGTAGCTGCTCAGACTCTGCTTCTCTGCCCCCAGCCAAGCTTATAGGCCTGCAGAGTGTCTAGTTTTGAAGATACAGACTCTGCTAAGCAAAAGTGAACAGGGCCAAACTGGGCTTATTTCGCTGTGAAAGTGACATTTAGGCACGGAGTTGGAAAACCTTGTCTGAACCCCTCCATCCTTCCTGTAGCTGCTCAGACTCTGCTTCTCTGCCCCCAGCCAAGCTTATAGGCCTGCAGAGTGTCTAGTTTTGAAGATACAGACTCTGCTAAGCAAAAGTGAACAGGGCCAAACTGGGCTTATTTCGCTGTGAAAGTGACATTTAGGCACGGAGTTGGAAAACCTTGTCTGAACCCCTCCATCCTTCCTGTAGCTGCTCAGACTCTGCTTCTCTGCCCCCAGCCAAGCTTATAGGCCTGCAGAGTGTCTAGTTTTGAAGATACAGACTCTGCTAAGCAAAAGTGAACAGGGCCAAACTGGGCTTATTTCGCTGTGAAAGTGACATTTAGGCACGGAGTTGGAAAACCTTGTCTGAACCCCTCCATCCTTCCTGTAGCTGCTCAGACTCTGCTTCTCTGCCCCCAGCCAAGCTTATAGGCCTGCAGAGTGTCTAGTTTTGAAGATACAGACTCTGCTAAGCAAAAGTGAACAGGGCCAAACTGGGCTTATTTCGCTGTGAAAGTGACATTTAGGCACGGAGTTGGAAAACCTTGTCTGAACCCCTCCATCCTTCCTGTAGCTGCTCAGACTCTGCTTCTCTGCCCCCAGCCAAGCTTATAGGCCTGCAGAGTGTCTAGTTTTGAAGATACAGACTCTGCTAAGCAAAAGTGAACAGGGCCAAACTGGGCTTATTTCGCTGTGAAAGTGACATTTAGGCACGGAGTTGGAAAACCTTGTCTGAACCCCTCCATCCTTCCTGTAGCTGCTCAGACTCTGCTTCTCTGCCCCCAGCCAAGCTTATAGGCCTGCAGAGTGTCTAGTTTTGAAGATACAGACTCTGCTAAGCAAAAGTGAACAGGGCCAAACTGGGCTTATTTCGCTGTGAAAGTGACATCGAAATTTCACAGCGAAATAAGCCCAGTTTGGCCCTGTTCACTTTTGCTTAGCAGAGTCTGTATCTTCAAAACTAGACACTCTGCAGGCCTATAAGCTTGGCTGGGGGCAGAGAAGCAGAGTCTGAGCAGCTACAGGAAGGATGGAGGGGTTCAGACAAGGTTTTCCAACTCCGTGCCTAAATGTCACTTTCACAGCGAAATAAGCCCAGTTTGGCCCTGTTCACTTTTGCTTAGCAGAGTCTGTATCTTCAAAACTAGACACTCTGCAGGCCTATAAGCTTGGCTGGGGGCAGAGAAGCAGAGTCTGAGCAGCTACAGGAAGGATGGAGGGGTTCAGACAAGGTTTTCCAACTCCGTGCCTAAATGTCACTTTCACAGCGAAATAAGCCCAGTTTGGCCCTGTTCACTTTTGCTTAGCAGAGTCTGTATCTTCAAAACTAGACACTCTGCAGGCCTATAAGCTTGGCTGGGGGCAGAGAAGCAGAGTCTGAGCAGCTACAGGAAGGATGGAGGGGTTCAGACAAGGTTTTCCAACTCCGTGCCTAAATGTCACTTTCACAGCGAAATAAGCCCAGTTTGGCCCTGTTCACTTTTGCTTAGCAGAGTCTGTATCTTCAAAACTAGACACTCTGCAGGCCTATAAGCTTGGCTGGGGGCAGAGAAGCAGAGTCTGAGCAGCTACAGGAAGGATGGAGGGGTTCAGACAAGGTTTTCCAACTCCGTGCCTAAATGTCACTTTCACAGCGAAATAAGCCCAGTTTGGCCCTGTTCACTTTTGCTTAGCAGAGTCTGTATCTTCAAAACTAGACACTCTGCAGGCCTATAAGCTTGGCTGGGGGCAGAGAAGCAGAGTCTGAGCAGCTACAGGAAGGATGGAGGGGTTCAGACAAGGTTTTCCAACTCCGTGCCTAAATGTCACTTTCACAGCGAAATAAGCCCAGTTTGGCCCTGTTCACTTTTGCTTAGCAGAGTCTGTATCTTCAAAACTAGACACTCTGCAGGCCTATAAGCTTGGCTGGGGGCAGAGAAGCAGAGTCTGAGCAGCTACAGGAAGGATGGAGGGGTTCAGACAAGGTTTTCCAACTCCGTGCCTAAATGTCACTTTCACAGCGAAATAAGCCCAGTTTGGCCCTGTTCACTTTTGCTTAGCAGAGTCTGTATCTTCAAAACTAGACACTCTGCAGGCCTATAAGCTTGGCTGGGGGCAGAGAAGCAGAGTCTGAGCAGCTACAGGAAGGATGGAGGGGTTCAGACAAGGTTTTCCAACTCCGTGCCTAAATGTCACTTTCACAGCGAAATAAGCCCAGTTTGGCCCTGTTCACTTTTGCTTAGCAGAGTCTGTATCTTCAAAACTAGACACTCTGCAGGCCTATAAGCTTGGCTGGGGGCAGAGAAGCAGAGTCTGAGCAGCTACAGGAAGGATGGAGGGGTTCAGACAAGGTTTTCCAACTCCGTGCCTAAATGTCACTTTCACAGCGAAATAAGCCCAGTTTGGCCCTGTTCACTTTTGCTTAGCAGAGTCTGTATCTTCAAAACTAGACACTCTGCAGGCCTATAAGCTTGGCTGGGGGCAGAGAAGCAGAGTCTGAGCAGCTACAGGAAGGATGGAGGGGTTCAGACAAGGTTTTCCAACTCCGTGCCTAAATGTCACTTTCACAGCGAAATAAGCCCAGTTTGGCCCTGTTCACTTTTGCTTAGCAGAGTCTGTATCTTCAAAACTAGACACTCTGCAGGCCTATAAGCTTGGCTGGGGGCAGAGAAGCAGAGTCTGAGCAGCTACAGGAAGGATGGAGGGGTTCAGACAAGGTTTTCCAACTCCGTGCCTAAATGTCACTTTCACAGCGAAATAAGCCCAGTTTGGCCCTGTTCACTTTTGCTTAGCAGAGTCTGTATCTTCAAAACTAGACACTCTGCAGGCCTATAAGCTTGGCTGGGGGCAGAGAAGCAGAGTCTGAGCAGCTACAGGAAGGATGGAGGGGTTCAGACAAGGTTTTCCAACTCCGTGCCTAAATGTCACTTTCACAGCGAAATAAGCCCAGTTTGGCCCTGTTCACTTTTGCTTAGCAGAGTCTGTATCTTCAAAACTAGACACTCTGCAGGCCTATAAGCTTGGCTGGGGGCAGAGAAGCAGAGTCTGAGCAGCTACAGGAAGGATGGAGGGGTTCAGACAAGGTTTTCCAACTCCGTGCCTAAATGTCACTTTCACAGCGAAATAAGCCCAGTTTGGCCCTGTTCACTTTTGCTTAGCAGAGTCTGTATCTTCAAAACTAGACACTCTGCAGGCCTATAAGCTTGGCTGGGGGCAGAGAAGCAGAGTCTGAGCAGCTACAGGAAGGATGGAGGGGTTCAGACAAGGTTTTCCAACTCCGTGCCTAAATGTCACTTTCACAGCGAAATAAGCCCAGTTTGGCCCTGTTCACTTTTGCTTAGCAGAGTCTGTATCTTCAAAACTAGACACTCTGCAGGCCTATAAGCTTGGCTGGGGGCAGAGAAGCAGAGTCTGAGCAGCTACAGGAAGGATGGAGGGGTTCAGACAAGGTTTTCCAACTCCGTGCCTAAATGTCACTTTCACAGCGAAATAAGCCCAGTTTGGCCCTGTTCACTTTTGCTTAGCAGAGTCTGTATCTTCAAAACTAGACACTCTGCAGGCCTATAAGCTTGGCTGGGGGCAGAGAAGCAGAGTCTGAGCAGCTACAGGAAGGATGGAGGGGTTCAGACAAGGTTTTCCAACTCCGTGCCTAAATGTCACTTTCACAGCGAAATAAGCCCAGTTTGGCCCTGTTCACTTTTGCTTAGCAGAGTCTGTATCTTCAAAACTAGACACTCTGCAGGCCTATAAGCTTGGCTGGGGGCAGAGAAGCAGAGTCTGAGCAGCTACAGGAAGGATGGAGGGGTTCAGACAAGGTTTTCCAACTCCGTGCCTAAATGTCACTTTCACAGCGAAATAAGCCCAGTTTGGCCCTGTTCACTTTTGCTTAGCAGAGTCTGTATCTTCAAAACTAGACACTCTGCAGGCCTATAAGCTTGGCTGGGGGCAGAGAAGCAGAGTCTGAGCAGCTACAGGAAGGATGGAGGGGTTCAGACAAGGTTTTCCAACTCCGTGCCTAAATGTCACTTTCACAGCGAAATAAGCCCAGTTTGGCCCTGTTCACTTTTGCTTAGCAGAGTCTGTATCTTCAAAACTAGACACTCTGCAGGCCTATAAGCTTGGCTGGGGGCAGAGAAGCAGAGTCTGAGCAGCTACAGGAAGGATGGAGGGGTTCAGACAAGGTTTTCCAACTCCGTGCCTAAATGTCACTTTCACAGCGAAATAAGCCCAGTTTGGCCCTGTTCACTTTTGCTTAGCAGAGTCTGTATCTTCAAAACTAGACACTCTGCAGGCCTATAAGCTTGGCTGGGGGCAGAGAAGCAGAGTCTGAGCAGCTACAGGAAGGATGGAGGGGTTCAGACAAGGTTTTCCAACTCCGTGCCTAAATGTCACTTTCACAGCGAAATAAGCCCAGTTTGGCCCTGTTCACTTTTGCTTAGCAGAGTCTGTATCTTCAAAACTAGACACTCTGCAGGCCTATAAGCTTGGCTGGGGGCAGAGAAGCAGAGTCTGAGCAGCTACAGGAAGGATGGAGGGGTTCAGACAAGGTTTTCCAACTCCGTGCCTAAATGTCACTTTCACAGCGAAATAAGCCCAGTTTGGCCCTGTTCACTTTTGCTTAGCAGAGTCTGTAGTCTTCAAAACTAGACACTCTGCAGGCCTATAAGCTTGGCTGGGGGCAGAGAAGCAGAGTCTGAGCAGCTACAGGAAGGATGGAGGGGTTCAGACAAGGTTTTCCAACTCCGTGCCTAAATGTCACTTTCACAGCGAAATAAGCCCAGTTTGGCCCTGTTCACTTTTGCTTAGCAGAGTCTGTATCTTCAAAACTAGACACTCTGCAGGCCTATAAGCTTGGCTGGGGGCAGAGAAGCAGAGTCTGAGCAGCTACAGGAAGGATGGAGGGGTTCAGACAAGGTTTTCCAACTCCGTGCCTAAATGTCACTTTCACAGCGAAATAAGCCCAGTTTGGCCCTGTTCACTTTTGCTTAGCAGAGTCTGTATCTTCAAAACTAGACACTCTGCAGGCCTATAAGCTTGGCTGGGGGCAGAGAAGCAGAGTCTGAGCAGCTACAGGAAGGATGGAGGGGTTCAGACAAGGTTTTCCAACTCCGTGCCTAAATGTCACTTTCACAGCGAAATAAGCCCAGTTTGGCCCTGTTCACTTTTGCTTAGCAGAGTCTGTATCTTCAAAACTAGACACTCTGCAGGCCTATAAGCTTGGCTGGGGGCAGAGAAGCAGAGTCTGAGCAGCTACAGGAAGGATGAGGGTTCAGACAAGGTTTTCCAAGTCCGTGCCTAAATGTCACTTTCACAGCGAAATAAGCCCAGTTTGGCCCTGTTCACTTTTGCTTAGCAGAGTCTGTATCTTCAAAACTAGACACTCTGCAGGCCTATATCAGCCCAATATCAATATCAGCCCAATATCAATATCAGCCCAATATCAGCATCAGCCCAATATCAGCATCAGCCCAATATCAGCATCAGCCCATTATCAGCATCAGCCAATATCAGCATCAGCCCAATATCAGCATCAGCCCAATATCAGCATCAGCCCAATATCAGCATCAGCCCAATATCAGCATCAGCCCAATATCAGCATCAGCCCAATATCAGCATCAGCCCAATATCAGCATCAGCCCAATATCAGCATCAGCCCAATATCAGCATCAGCCCAATATCAGCATCAGCCCAATATCAGCATCAGCCCAATATCAGCATCAGCCCAATATCAGCATCAGCCCAATATCAGCATCAGCCCAATATCAGCATCAGCCCAATATCAGCATCAGCCCAATATCAGCATCAGCCCAATATCAGCATTCAGCCCAATATCAGCATCAGCCCAATATCAGCATCAGCCCAATATCAGCATCATCAGCCAATATCAGCATCAGCCCAATATCAGCATCAGCCCAATATCAGCATCAGCCCAATATCAGCATCAGCCCAATATCAGCATCAGCCCAATATCAGCATCAGCCCAATATCAGCATCAGCCCAATATCAGCATCAGCCCAATATCAGCATCAGCCCAATATCAGCATCAGCCCAATATCAGCATCAGCCCAATATCAGCATCAGCCCAATATCAGCATCAGCCCAATATCAGCATCAGCCCAATATCAGCATCAGCCCAATATCAGCATCAGCCCAATATCAGCATCAGCCCAATATCAGCATCAGCCCAATATCAGCATCAGCCCAATATCAGCATCAGCCCAATATCAGCATCAGCCCAATATCAGCATCAGCCCAATATCAGCATCAGCCCAATATCAGCATCAGCCCAATATCAGCATCAGCCCAATATCAGCATCAGCCCAATATCAGCATCAGCCCAATATCAGCATCAGCCCAATATCAGCATCAGCCCAATATCAGCATCAGCCCAATATCAGCATCAGCCCAATATCAGCATCAGCCCAATATCAGCATCAGCCCAATATCAGCATCAGCCCAATATCAGCATCAGCCCAATATCAGCATCAGCCCAATATCAGCATCAGCCCAATATCAGCATCAGCCCAATATCAGCATCAGCCCAATATCAGCATCAGCCCAATATCAGCATCAGCCCAATATCAGCATCAGCCCAATATCAGCATCAGCCCAATATCAGCATCAGCCCAATATCAGCATCAGCTGATATTATATCATATTGGGCTGCTTCTCTGCCCCCAGCCAAGCTTATAGGCCTGCAGAGTGTCTAGGGCTGATGCTGATATTGGGCTGATGCTGATATTGGGCTGATGCTGATATTGGGCTGATGCTGATATTGGGCTGATGCTGATATTGGGCTGATGCTGATATTGGGCTGATGCTGATATTGGGCTGATGCTGATATTGGGCTGATGCTGATATTGGGCTGATGCTGATATTGGGCTGATGCTGATATTGGGCTGATGCTGATATTGGGCTGATGCTGATATTGGGCTGATGCTGATATTGGGCTGATGCTGATATTGGGCTGATGCTGATATTGGGCTGATGCTGATATTGGGCTGATGCTGATATTGGGCTGATGCTGATATTGGGCTGATGCTGATATTGGGCTGATGCTGATATTGGGCTGATGCTGATATTGGGCTGATGCTGATATTGGGCTGATGCTGATATTGGGCTGATGCTGATATTGGGCTGATGCTGATATTGGGCTGATGCTGATATTGGGCTGATGCTGATATTGGGCTGATGCTGATATTGGGCTGATGCTGATATTGGGCTGATGCTGATATTGGGCTGATGCTGATATTGGGCTGATGCTGATATGCTGATATTGGGCTGATGCTGATATTGGGCTGATGCTGATATTGGGCTGATGCTGATTGGCTGCTGATATTGGGCTGATGCTGATATTGGGCTGATGCTGATATTGGGCTGATGCTGATATTGGGCTGATGCTGATATTGGGCTGATGCTGATATTGGGCTGATGCTGATATTGGGCTGATGCTGATATTGGGCTGATGCTGATATTGGGCTGATGCTGATATTGGGCTGATGCTGATATTGGGCTGATGCTGATATTGGGCTGATGCTGATATTGGGCTGATGCTGATATTGGGCTGATGCTGATATTGGGCTGATGCTGATATTGGGCTGATGCTGATATTGGGCTGATGCTGATATTGGGCTGATGCTGATATTGGGCTGATGCTGATATTGGGCTGATGCTGATATTGGGCTGATGCTGATATTGGGCTGATGCTGATATTGGGCTGATGCTGATATTGGGCTGATGCTGATATTGGGCTGATGCTGATATTGGGCTGATGCTGATATTGGGCTGATGCTGATATTGGGCTGATGCTGATATTGGGCTGATGCTGATATTGGGCTGATGCTGATATTGGGCTGATGCTGATATTGGGCTGATGCTGATATTGGGCTGATGCTGATATTGGGCTGATGCTGATATTGGGCTGATGCTGATATTGGGCTGATGCTGATATTGGGCTGATGCTGATATTGGGCTGATGCTGATATTGGGCTGATGCTGATATTGGGCTGATGCTGATATTGGGCTGATGCTGATATTGGGCTGATGCTGATATTGGGCTGATGCTGATATTGGGCTGATGCTGATATTGGGCTGATGCTGATATTGGGCTGATGCTGATATTGGGCTGATGCTGATATTGGGCTGATGCTGATATTGGGCTGATGCTGATATTGGGCTGATGCTGATATTGGGCTGATGCTGATATTGGGCTGATGCTGATATTGGGCTGATGCTGATATTGGGCTGATGCTGATATTGGGCTGATGCTGATATTGGGCTGATGCTGATATTGGGCTGATGCTGATATTGGGCTGATGCTGATATTGGGCTGATGCTGATATTGGGCTGATGCTGATATTGGGCTGATGCTGATATTGGGCTGATGCTGATATTGGGCTGATGCTGATATTGGGCTGATGCTGATATTGGGCTGATGCTGATATTGGGCTGATGCTGATATTGGGCTGATGCTGATATTGGGCTGATGCTGATATTGGGCTGATGCTGATATTGGGCTGATGCTGATATTGGGCTGATGCTGATATTGGGCTGATGCTGATATTGGGCTGATGCTGATATTGGGCTGATGCTGATATTGGGCTGATGCTGATATTGGGCTGATGCTGATATTGGGCTGATGCTGATATTGGGCTGATGCTGATATTGGGCTGATGCTGATATTGGGCTGATGCTGATATTGGGCTGATGCTGATATTGGGCTGATGCTGATATTGGGCTGATGCTGATATTGGGCTGATGCTGATATTGGGCTGATGCTGATATTGGGCTGATGCTGATATTGGGCTGATGCTGATATTGGGCTGATGCTGATATTGGGCTGATGCTGATATTGGGCTGATGCTGATATTGGGCTGATGCTGATATTGGGCTGATGCTGATATTGGGCTGATGCTGATATTGGGCTGATGCTGATATTGGGCTGATGCTGATATTGGGCTGATGCTGATATTGGGCTGATATTGATATTGGGCTGATATTGATATTGGGCTGATATAGGCCTGCAGAGTGTCTAGTTTTGAAGATACAGACTCTGCTAAGCAAAAGTGAACAGGGCCAAACTGGGCTTATTTCGCTGTGAAAGTGACATTTAGGCACGGACTTGGAAAACCTTGTCTGAACCCCTCCATCCTTCCTGTAGCTGCTCAGACTCTGCTTCTCTGCCCCCAGCCAAGCTTATAGGCCTGCAGAGTGTCTAGTTTTGAAGATACAGACTCTGCTAAGCAAAAGTGAACAGGGCCAAACTGGGCTTATTTCGCTGTGAAAGTGACATTTAGGCACGGAGTTGGAAAACCTTGTCTGAACCCCTCCATCCTTCCTGTAGCTGCTCAGACTCTGCTTCTCTGCCCCCAGCCAAGCTTATAGGCCTGCAGAGTGTCTAGTTTTGAAGATACAGACTCTGCTAAGCAAAAGTGAACAGGGCCAAACTGGGCTTATTTCGCTGTGAAAGTGACATTTAGGCACGGAGTTGGAAAACCTTGTCTGAACCCCTCCATCCTTCCTGTAGCTGCTCAGACTCTGCTTCTCTGCCCCCAGCCAAGCTTATAGGCCTGCAGAGTGTCTAGTTTTGAAGATACAGACTCTGCTAAGCAAAAGTGAACAGGGCCAAACTGGGCTTATTTCGCTGTGAAAGTGACATTTAGGCACGGAGTTGGAAAACCTTGTCTGAACCCCTCCATCCTTCCTGTAGCTGCTCAGACTCTGCTTCTCTGCCCCCAGCCAAGCTTATAGGCCTGCAGAGTGTCTAGTTTTGAAGATACAGACTCTGCTAAGCAAAAGTGAACAGGGCCAAACTGGGCTTATTTCGCTGTGAAAGTGACATTTAGGCACGGAGTTGGAAAACCTTGTCTGAACCCCTCCATCCTTCCTGTAGCTGCTCAGACTCTGCTTCTCTGCCCCCAGCCAAGCTTATAGGCCTGCAGAGTGTCTAGTTTTGAAGATACAGACTCTGCTAAGCAAAAGTGAACAGGGCCAAACTGGGCTTATTTCGCTGTGAAAGTGACATTTAGGCACGGAGTTGGAAAACCTTGTCTGAACCCCTCCATCCTTCCTGTAGCTGCTCAGACTCTGCTTCTCTGCCCCCAGCCAAGCTTATAGGCCTGCAGAGTGTCTAGTTTTGAAGATACAGACTCTGCTAAGCAAAAGTGAACAGGGCCAAACTGGGCTTATTTCGCTGTGAAAGTGACATTTAGGCACGGAGTTGGAAAACCTTGTCTGAACCCCTCCATCCTTCCTGTAGCTGCTCAGACTCTGCTTCTCTGCCCCCAGCCAAGCTTATAGGCCTGCAGAGTGTCTAGTTTTGAAGATACAGACTCTGCTAAGCAAAAGTGAACAGGGCCAAACTGGGCTTATTTCGCTGTGAAAGTGACATTTAGGCACGGAGTTGGAAAACCTTGTCTGAACCCCTCCATCCTTCCTGTAGCTGCTCAGACTCTGCTTCTCTGCCCCCAGCCAAGCTTATAGGCCTGCAGAGTGTCTAGTTTTGAAGATACAGACTCTGCTAAGCAAAAGTGAACAGGGCCAAACTGGGCTTATTTCGCTGTGAAAGTGACATTTAGGCACGGAGTTGGAAAACCTTGTCTGAACCCCTCCATCCTTCCTGTAGCTGCTCAGACTCTGCTTCTCTGCCCCCAGCCAAGCTTATAGGCCTGCAGAGTGTCTAGTTTTGAAGATACAGACTCTGCTAAGCAAAAGTGAACAGGGCCAAACTGGGCTTATTTCGCTGTGAAAGTGACATTTAGGCACGGAGTTGGAAAACCTTGTCTGAACCCCTCCATCCTTCCTGTAGCTGCTCAGACTCTGCTTCTCTGCCCCCAGCCAAGCTTATAGGCCTGCAGAGTGTCTAGTTTTGAAGATACAGACTCTGCTAAGCAAAAGTGAACAGGGCCAAACTGGGCTTATTTCGCTGTGAAAGTGACATTTAGGCACGGAGTTGGAAAACCTTGTCTGAACCCCTCCATCCTTCCTGTAGCTGCTCAGACTCTGCTTCTCTGCCCCCAGCCAAGCTTATAGGCCTGCAGAGTGTCTAGTTTTGAAGATACAGACTCTGCTAAGCAAAAGTGAACAGGGCCAAACTGGGCTTATTTCGCTGTGAAAGTGACATTTAGGCACGGAGTTGGAAAACCTTGTCTGAACCCCTCCATCCTTCCTGTAGCTGCTCAGACTCTGCTTCTCTGCCCCCAGCCAAGCTTATAGGCCTGCAGAGTGTCTAGTTTTGAAGATACAGACTCTGCTAAGCAAAAGTGAACAGGGCCAAACTGGGCTTATTTCGCTGTGAAAGTGACATTTAGGCACGGAGTTGGAAAACCTTGTCTGAACCCCTCCATCCTTCCTGTAGCTGCTCAGACTCTGCTTCTCTGCCCCCAGCCAAGCTTATAGGCCTGCAGAGTGTCTAGTTTTGAAGATACAGACTCTGCTAAGCAAAAGTGAACAGGGCCAAACTGGGCTTATTTCGCTGTGAAAGTGACATTTAGGCACGGAGTTGGAAAACCTTGTCTGAACCCCTCCATCCTTCCTGTAGCTGCTCAGACTCTGCTTCTCTGCCCCCAGCCAAGCTTATAGGCCTGCAGAGTGTCTAGTTTTGAAGATACAGACTCTGCTAAGCAAAAGTGAACAGGGCCAAACTGGGCTTATTTCGCTGTGAAAGTGACATTTAGGCACGGAGTTGGAAAACCTTGTCTGAACCCCTCCATCCTTCCTGTAGCTGCTCAGACTCTGCTTCTCTGCCCCCAGCCAAGCTTATAGGCCTGCAGAGTGTCTAGTTTTGAAGATACAGACTCTGCTAAGCAAAAGTGAACAGGGCCAAACTGGGCTTATTTCGCTGTGAAAGTGACATTTAGGCACGGAGTTGGAAAACCTTGTCTGAACCCCTCCATCCTTCCTGTAGCTGCTCAGACTCTGCTTCATCTGCCCCCAGCCAAGCTTATAGGCCTGCAGAGTGTCTAGTTTTGAAGATACAGACTCTGCTAAGCAAAAGTGAACAGGGCCAAACTGGGCTTATTTCGCTGTGAAAGTGACATTTAGGCACGGAGTTGGAAAACCTTGTCTGAACCCCTCCATCCTTCCTGTAGCTGCTCAGACTCTGCTTCTCTGCCCCCAGCCAAGCTTATAGGCCTGCAGAGTGTCTAGTTTTGAAGATACAGACTCTGCTAAGCAAAAGTGAACAGGGCCAAACTGGGCTTATTTCGCTGTGAAAGTGACATTTAGGCACGGAGTTGGAAAACCTTGTCTGAACCCCTCCATCCTTCCTGTAGCTGCTCAGACTCTGCTTCTCTGCCCCCAGCCAAGCTTATAGGCCTGCAGAGTGTCTAGTTTTGAAGATACAGACTCTGCTAAGCAAAAGTGAACAGGGCCAAACTGGGCTTATTTCGCTGTGAAAGTGACATTTAGGCACGGAGTTGGAAAACCTTGTCTGAACCCCTCCATCCTTCCTGTAGCTGCTCAGACTCTGCTTCTCTGCCCCCAGCCAAGCTTATAGGCCTGCAGAGTGTCTAGTTTTGAAGATACAGACTCTGCTAAGCAAAAGTGAACAGGGCCAAACTGGGCTTATTTCGCTGTGAAAGTGACATTTAGGCACGGAGTTGGAAAACCTTGTCTGAACCCCTCCATCCTTCCTGTAGCTGCTCAGACTCTGCTTCTCTGCCCCCAGCCAAGCTTATAGGCCTGCAGAGTGTCTAGTTTTGAAGATACAGACTCTGCTAAGCAAAAGTGAACAGGGCCAAACTGGGCTTATTTCGCTGTGAAAGTGACATTTAGGCACGGAGTTGGAAAACCTTGTCTGAACCCCTCCATCCTTCCTGTAGCTGCTCAGACTCTGCTTCTCTGCCCCCAGCCAAGCTTATAGGCCTGCAGAGTGTCTAGTTTTGAAGATACAGACTCTGCTAAGCAAAAGTGAACAGGGCCAAACTGGGCTTATTTCGCTGTGAAAGTGACATTTAGGCACGGAGTTGGAAAACCTTGTCTGAACCCCTCCATCCTTCCTGTAGCTGCTCAGACTCTGCTTCTCTGCCCCCAGCCAAGCTTATAGGCCTGCAGAGTGTCTAGTTTTGAAGATACAGACTCTGCTAAGCAAAAGTGAACAGGGCCAAACTGGGCTTATTTCGCTGTGAAAGTGACATTTAGGCACGGAGTTGGAAAACCTTGTCTGAACCCCTCCATCCTTCCTGTAGCTGCTCAGACTCTGCTTCTCTGCCCCCAGCCAAGCTTATAGGCCTGCAGAGTGTCTAGTTTTGAAGATACAGACTCTGCTAAGCAAAAGTGAACAGGGCCAAACTGGGCTTATTTCGCTGTGAAAGTGACATTTAGGCACGGAGTTGGAAAACCTTGTCTGAACCCCTCCATCCTTCCTGTAGCTGCTCAGACTCTGCTTCTCTGCCCCCAGCCAAGCTTATAGGCCTGCAGAGTGTCTAGTTTTGAAGATACAGACTCTGCTAAGCAAAAGTGAACAGGGCCAAACTGGGCTTATTTCGCTGTGAAAGTGACATTTAGGCACGGAGTTGGAAAACCTTGTCTGAACCCCTCCATCCTTCCTGTAGCTGCTCAGACTCTGCTTCTCTGCCCCCAGCCAAGCTTATAGGCCTGCAGAGTGTCTAGTTTTGAAGATACAGACTCTGCTAAGCAAAAGTGAACAGGGCCAAACTGGGCTTATTTCGCTGTGAAAGTGACATTTAGGCACGGAGTTGGAAAACCTTGTCTGAACCCCTCCATCCTTCCTGTAGCTGCTCAGACTCTGCTTCTCTGCCCCCAGCCAAGCTTATAGGCCTGCAGAGTGTCTAGTTTTGAAGATACAGACTCTGCTAAGCAAAAGTGAACAGGGCCAAACTGGGCTTATTTCGCTGTGAAAGTGACATTTAGGCACGGAGTTGGAAAACCTTGTCTGAACCCCTCCATCCTTCCTGTAGCTGCTCAGACTCTGCTTCTCTGCCCCCAGCCAAGCTTATAGGCCTGCAGAGTGTCTAGTTTTGAAGATACAGACTCTGCTAAGCAAAAGTGAACAGGGCCAAACTGGGCTTATTTCGCTGTGAAAGTGACATTTAGGCACGGAGTTGGAAAACCTTGTCTGAACCCCTCCATCCTTCCTGTAGCTGCTCAGACTCTGCTTCTCTGCCCCCAGCCAAGCTTATAGGCCTGCAGAGTGTCTAGTTTTGAAGATACAGACTCTGCTAAGCAAAAGTGAACAGGGCCAAACTGGGCTTATTTCGCTGTGAAAGTGACATTTAGGCACGGAGTGGAAAACCTTGTCTGAACCCCTCCATCCTTCCTGTAGCTGCTCAGACTCTGCTTCTCTGCCCCCAGCCAAGCTTATAGGCCTGCAGAGTGTCTAGTTTTGAAGATACAGACTCTGCTAAGCAAAAGTGAAACAGGGCCAAACTGGGCTTATTTCGCTGTGAAAGTGACATTTAGGCACGGAGTTGGAAAACCTTGTCTGAACCCCTCCATCCTTCCTGTAGCTGCTCAGACTCTGCTTCTCTGCCCCCAGCCAAGCTTATAGGCCTGCAGAGTGTCTAGTTTTGAAGATACAGACTCTGCTAAGCAAAAGTGAACAGGGCCAAACTGGGCTTATTTCGCTGTGAAAGTGACATTTAGGCACGGAGTTGGAAAACCTTGTCTGAACCCCTCCATCCTTCCTGTAGCTGCTCAGACTCTGCTTCTCTGCCCCCAGCCAAGCTTATAGGCCTGCAGAGTGTCTAGTTTTGAAGATACAGACTCTGCTAAGCAAAAGTGAACAGGGCCAAACTGGGCTTATTTCGCTGTGAAATTTCGATGTCACTTTCACAGCGAAATAAGCCCAGTTTGGCCCTGTTCACTTTTGCTTAGCAGAGTCTGTATCTTCAAAACTAGACACTCTGCAGGCCTATAAGCTTGGCTGGGGGCAGAGAAGCAGAGTCTGAGCAGCTACAGGAAGGATGGAGGGGTTCAGACAAGGTTTTCCAACTCCGTGCCTAAATGTCACTTTCACAGCGAAATAAGCCCAGTTTGGCCCTGTTCACTTTTGCTTAGCAGAGTCTGTATCTTCAAAACTAGACACTCTGCAGGCCTATAAGCTTGGCTGGGGGCAGAGAAGCAGAGTCTGAGCAGCTACAGGAAGGATGGAGGGGTTCAGACAAGGTTTTCCAACTCCGTGCCTAAATGTCACTTTCACAGCGAAATAAGCCCAGTTTGGCCCTGTTCACTTTTGCTTAGCAGAGTCTGTATCTTCAAAACTAGACACTCTGCAGGCCTATAAGCTTGGCTGGGGGCAGAGAAGCAGAGTCTGAGCAGCTACAGGAAGGATGGAGGGGTTCAGACAAGGTTTTCCAACTCCGTGCCTAAATGTCACTTTCACAGCGAAATAAGCCCAGTTTGGCCCTGTTCACTTTTGCTTAGCAGAGTCTGTATCTTCAAAACTAGACACTCTGCAGGCCTATAAGCTTGGCTGGGGGCAGAGAAGCAGAGTCTGAGCAGCTACAGGAAGGATGGAGGGGTTCAGACAAGGTTTTCCAACTCCGTGCCTAAATGTCACTTTCACAGCGAAATAAGCCCAGTTTGGCCCTGTTCACTTTTGCTTACAGAGTCTGTATCTTCAAAACTAGACACTCTGCAGGCCTATAAGCTTGGCTGGGGGCAGAGAAGCAGAGTCTGAGCAGCTACAGGAAGGATGGAGGGGTTCAGACAAGGTTTTCCAACTCCGTGCCTAAATGTCACTTTCACAGCGAAATAAGCCCAGTTTGGCCCTGTTCACTTTTGCTTAGCAGAGTCTGTATCTTCAAAACTAGACACTCTGCAGGCCTATAAGCTTGGCTGGGGGCAGAGAAGCAGAGTCTGAGCAGCTACAGGAAGGATGGAGGGGTTCAGACAAGGTTTTCCAACTCCGTGCCTAAATGTCACTTTCACAGCGAAATAAGCCCAGTTTGGCCCTGTTCACTTTTGCTTAGCAGAGTCTGTATCTTCAAAACTAGACACTCTGCAGGCCTATAAGCTTGGCTGGGGGCAGAGAAGCAGAGTCTGAGCAGCTACAGGAAGGATGGAGGGGTTCAGACAAGGTTTTCCAACTCCGTGCCTAAATGTCACTTTCACAGCAAAATAAGCCCAGTTTGGCCCTGTTCACTTTTGCTTAGCAGAGTCTGTATCTTCAAAACTAGACACTCTGCAGGCCTATAAGCTTGGCTGGGGGCAGAGAAGCAGAGTCTGAGCAGCTACAGGAAGGATGGAGGGGTTCAGACAAGGTTTTCCAACTCCGTGCCTAAATGTCACTTTCACAGCGAAATAAGCCCAGTTTGGCCCTGTTCACTTTTGCTTAGCAGAGTCTGTATCTTCAAAACTAGACACTCTGCAGGCCTATAAGCTTGGCTGGGGGCAGAGAAGCAGAGTCTGAGCAGCTACAGGAAGGATGGAGGGGTTCAGACAAGGTTTTCCAACTCCGTGCCTAAATGTCACTTTCACAGCGAAATAAGCCCAGTTTGGCCCTGTTCACTTTTGCTTAGCAGAGTCTGTATCTTCAAAACTAGACACTCTGCAGGCCTATAAGCTTGGCTGGGGGCAGAGAAGCAGAGTCTGAGCAGCTACAGGAAGGATGGAGGGGTTCAGACAAGGTTTTCCAACTCCGTGCCTAAATGTCACTTTCACAGCGAAATAAGCCCAGTTTGGCCCTGTTCACTTTTGCTTAGCAGAGTCTGTATCTTCAAAACTAGACACTCTGCAGGCCTATAAGCTTGGCTGGGGGCAGAGAAGCAGAGTCTGAGCAGCTACAGGAAGGATGGAGGGGTTCAGACAAGGTTTCCAATATCAGCATCAGCCCAATATCAGCATCAGCCCAATATCAGCATCAGCCCAATATCAGCATCAGCCCAATATCAGCATCAGCCCAATATCAGCATCAGCCCAATATCAGCATCAGCCCAATATCAGCATCAGCCCAATATCAGCATCAGCCCAATATCAGCATCAGCCCAATATCAGCATCAGCCCAATATCAGCATCAGCCCAATATCAGCATCAGCCCAATATCAGCATCAGCCCAATATCAGCATCAGCCCAATATCAGCATCAGCCCAATATCAGCATCAGCCCAATATCAGCATCAGCCCAATATCAGCATCAGCCCAATATCAGCATCAGCCCAATATCAGCATCAGCCCAATATCAGCATCAGCCCAATATCAGCATCAGCCCAATATCAGCATCAGCCCAATATCAGCATCAGCCCAATATCAGCATCAGCCCAATATCAGCATCAGCCCAATATCAGCATCAGCCCAATATCAGCATCATCAGCCCAATATCAGCATCAGCCCAATATCAGCATCAGCCCAATATCAGCATCAGCCCAATATCAGCATCAGCCCAATATCAGCATCAGCCCAATATCAGCATCAGCCCAATATCAGCATCAGCCCAATATCAGCATCAGCCCAATATCAGCATCAGCCCAATATCAGCATCAGCCCAATATCAGCATCAGCCCAATATCAGCATCAGCCCAATATCAGCATCAGCCCAATATCAGCATCAGCCCAATATCAGCATCAGCCCAATATCAGCATCAGCCCAATATCAGCATCAGCCCAATATCAGCATCAGCCCAATATCAGCATCAGCCCAATATCAGCATCAGCCCAATATCAGCATCAGCCCAATATCAGCATCAGCCCAATATCAGCATCAGCCCAATATCAGCATCAGCCCAATATCAGCATCAGCCCAATATCAGCATCAGCCCAATATCAGCATCAGCCCAATATCAGCATCAGCCCAATATCAGCATCAGCCCAATATCAGCATCAGCCCAATATCAGCATCAGCCCAATATCAGCATCAGCCCAATATCAGCATCAGCCCAATATCAGCATCAGCCCAATATCAGCATCAGCCCTAGACACTCTGCAGGCCTATAAGCTTGGCTGGGGGCAGAGAAGCAGCCCAATATGATATAATATCAGCTGATGCTGATATTGGGCTGATGCTGATATTGGGCTGATGCTGATATTGGGCTGATGCTGATATTGGGCTGATGCTGATATTGGGCTGATGCTGATATTGGGCTGATGCTGATATTGGGCTGATGCTGATATTGGGCTGATGCTGATATTGGGCTGATGCTGATATTGGGCTGATGCTGATATTGGGCTGATGCTGATATTGGGCTGATGCTGATATTGGGCTGATGCTGATATTGGGCTGATGCTGATATTGGGCTGATGCTGATATTGGGCTGATGCTGATATTGGGCTGATGCTGATATTGGGCTGATGCTGATATTGGGCTGATGCTGATATTGGGCTGATGCTGATATTGGGCTGATGCTGATATTGGGCTGATGCTGATATTGGGCTGATGCTGATATTGGGCTGATGCTGATATTGGGCTGATGCTGATATTGGGCTGATGCTGATATTGGGCTGATGCTGATATTGGGCTGATGCTGATATTGGGCTGATGCTGATATTGGGCTGATGCTGATATTGGGCTGATGCTGATATTGGGCTGATGCTGATATTGGGCTGATGCTGATATTGGGCTGATGCTGATATTGGGCTGATGCTGATATTGGGCTGATGCTGATATTGGGCTGATGCTGATATTGGGCTGATGCTGATATTGGGCTGATGCTGATATTGGGCTGATGCTGATATTGGGCTGATGCTGATATTGGGCTGATGCTGATATTGGGCTGATGCTGATATTGGGCTGATGCTGATATTGGGCTGATGCTGATATTGGGCTGATGCTGATATTGGGCTGATGCTGATATTGGGCTGATGCTGATATTGGGCTGATGCTGATATTGGGCTGATGCTGATATTGGGCTGATGCTGATATTGGGCTGATGCTGATATTGGGCTGATGCTGATATTGGGCTGATGCTGATATTGGGCTGATGCTGATATTGGGCTAATGCTGATATTGGGCTGATGCTGATATTGGGCTGATGCTGATATTGGGCTGATGCTGATATTGGGCTGATGCTGATATTGGGCTGATGCTGATATTGGGCTGATGCTGATATTGGGCTGATGCTGATATTGGGCTGATGCTGATATTGGGCTGATGCTGATATTGGGCTGATGCTGATATTGGGCTGATGCTGATATTGGGCTGATGCTGATATTGGGCTGATGCTGATATTGGGCTGATGCTGATATTGGGCTGATGCTGATATTGGGCTGATGCTGATATTGGGCTGATGCTGATATTGGGCTGATGCTGATATTGGGCTGATGCTGATATTGGGCTGATGCTGATATTGGGCTGATGCTGATATTGGGCTGATGCTGATATTGGGCTGATGCTGATATTGGGCTGATGCTGATATTGGGCTGATGCTGATATTGGGCTGATGCTGATATTGGGCTGATGCTGATATTGGGCTGATGCTGATATTGGGCTGATGCTGATATTGGGCTGATGCTGATATTGGGCTGATGCTGATATTGGGCTGATGCTGATATTGGGCTGATGCTGATATTGGGCTGATGCTGATATTGGGCTGATGCTGATATTGGGCTGATGCTGATATTGGGCTGATGCTGATATTGGGCTGATGCTGATATTGGGCTGATGCTGATATTGGGCTGATGCTGATATTGGGCTGATGCTGATATTGGGCTGATGCTGATATTGGGCTGATGCTGATATTGGGCTGATGCTGATATTGGGCTGATGCTGATATTGGGCTGATGCTGATATTGGGCTGATGCTGATATTGGGCTGATGCTGATATTGGGCTGATGCTGATATTGGGCTGATATTGATATTGGGCTGATATTGATATTGGGCTGATATAGGCCTGCAGAGTGTCTAGTTTTGAAGATACAGACTCTGCTAAGCAAAAGTGAACAGGGCCAAACTGGGCTTATTTCGCTGTGAAAGTGACATTTAGGCACGGACTTGGAAAACCTTGTCTGAACCCCTCCATCCTTCCTGTAGCTGCTCAGACTCTGCTTCTCTGCCCCCAGCCAAGCTTATAGGCCTGCAGAGTGTCTAGTTTTGAAGATACAGACTCTGCTAAGCAAAAGTGAACAGGGCCAAACTGGGCTTATTTCGCTGTGAAAGTGACATTTAGGCACGGAGTTGGAAAACCTTGTCTGAACCCCTCCATCCTTCCTGTAGCTGCTCAGACTCTGCTTCTCTGCCCCCAGCCAAGCTTATAGGCCTGCAGAGTGTCTAGTTTTGAAGATACAGACTCTGCTAAGCAAAAGTGAACAGGGCCAAACTGGGCTTATTTCGCTGTGAAAGTGACATTTAGGCACGGAGTTGGAAAACCTTGTCTGAACCCCTCCATCCTTCCTGTAGCTGCTCAGACTCTGCTTCTCTGCCCCCAGCCAAGCTTATAGGCCTGCAGAGTGTCTAGTTTTGAAGATACAGACTCTGCTAAGCAAAAGTGAACAGGGCCAAACTGGGCTTATTTCGCTGTGAAAGTGACATTTAGGCACGGAGTTGGAAAACCTTGTCTGAACCCCTCCATCCTTCCTGTAGCTGCTCAGACTCTGCTTCTCTGCCCCCAGCCAAGCTTATAGGCCTGCAGAGTGTCTAGTTTTGAAGATACAGACTCTGCTAAGCAAAAGTGAACAGGGCCAAACTGGGCTTATTTCGCTGTGAAAGTGAGATTTAGGCACGGAGTTGGAAAACCTTGTCTGAACCCCTCCATCCTTCCTGTAGCTGCTCAGACTCTGCTTCTCTGCCCCCAGCCAAGCTTATAGGCCTGCAGAGTGTCTAGTTTTGAAGATACAGACTCTGCTAAGCAAAAGTGAACAGGGCCAAACTGGGCTTATTTCGCTGTGAAAGTGACATTTAGGCACGGAGTTGGAAAACCTTGTCTGAACCCCTCCATCCTTCCTGTAGCTGCTCAGACTCTGCTTCTCTGCCCCCAGCCAAGCTTATAGGCCTGCAGAGTGTCTAGTTTTGAAGATACAGACTCTGCTAAGCAAAAGTGAACAGGGCCAAACTGGGCTTATTTCGCTGTGAAAGTGACATTTAGGCACGGAGTTGGAAAACCTTGTCTGAACCCCTCCATCCTTCCTGTAGCTGCTCAGACTCTGCTTCTCTGCCCCCAGCCAAGCTTATAGGCCTGCAGAGTGTCTAGTTTTGAAGATACAGACTCTGCTAAGCAAAAGTGAACAGGGCCAAACTGGGCTTATTTCGCTGTGAAAGTGACATTTAGGCACGGAGTTGGAAAACCTTGTCTGAACCCCTCCATCCTTCCTGTAGCTGCTCAGACTCTGCTTCTCTGCCCCCAGCCAAGCTTATAGGCCTGCAGAGTGTCTAGTTTTGAAGATACAGACTCTGCTAAGCAAAAGTGAACAGGGCCAAACTGGGCTTATTTCGCTGTGAAAGTGACATTTAGGCACGGAGTTGGAAAACCTTGTCTGAACCCCTCCATCCTTCCTGTAGCTGCTCAGACTCTGCTTCTCTGCCCCCAGCCAAGCTTATAGGCCTGCAGAGTGTCTAGTTTTGAAGATACAGACTCTGCTAAGCAAAAGTGAACAGGGCCAAACTGGGCTTATTTCGCTGTGAAAGTGACATTTAGGCACGGAGTTGGAAAACCTTGTCTGAACCCCTCCATCCTTCCTGTAGCTGCTCAGACTCTGCTTCTCTGCCCCCAGCCAAGCTTATAGGCCTGCAGAGTGTCTAGTTTTGAAGATACAGACTCTGCTAAGCAAAAGTGAACAGGGCCAAACTGGGCTTATTTCGCTGTGAAAGTGACATTTAGGCACGGAGTTGGAAAACCTTGTCTGAACCCCTCCATCCTTCCTGTAGCTGCTCAGACTCTGCTTCTCTGCCCCCAGCCAAGCTTATAGGCCTGCAGAGTGTCTAGTTTTGAAGATACAGACTCTGCTAAGCAAAAGTGAACAGGGCCAAACTGGGCTTATTTCGCTGTGAAAGTGACATTTAGGCACGGAGTTGGAAAACCTTGTCTGAACCCCTCCATCCTTCCTGTAGCTGCTCAGACTCTGCTTCTCTGCCCCCAGCCAAGCTTATAGGCCTGCAGAGTGTCTAGTTTTGAAGATACAGACTCTGCTAAGCAAAAGTGAACAGGGCCAAACTGGGCTTATTTCGCTGTGAAAGTGACATTTAGGCACGGAGTTGGAAAACCTTGTCTGAACCCCTCCATCCTTCCTGTAGCTGCTCAGACTCTGCTTCTCTGCCCCCAGCCAAGCTTATAGGCCTGCAGAGTGTCTAGTTTTGAAGATACAGACTCTGCTAAGCAAAAGTGAACAGGGCCAAACTGGGCTTATTTCGCTGTGAAAGTGACATTTAGGCACGGAGTTGGAAAACCTTGTCTGAACCCCTCCATCCTTCCTGTAGCTGCTCAGACTCTGCTTCTC
Organism: Electrona antarctica; assembly: GCF_951216825.1. Classification (NCBI taxonomy): domain Eukaryota; kingdom Metazoa; phylum Chordata; class Actinopteri; order Myctophiformes; family Myctophidae; genus Electrona; species Electrona antarctica. Next base: position 46,482 of record NW_027637706.1, read on the forward strand.
TGCCCCCAGCCAAGCTTATAGGCCTGCAGAGTGTCTAGTTTTGAAGATACAGACTCTGCTAAGCAAAAGTGAACAGGGCCAAACTGGGCTTATTTCGCTGTGAAAGTGACATTTAGGCACGGAGTTGGAAAACCTTGTCTGAACCCCTCCATCCTTCCTGTAGCTGCTCAGACTCTGCTTCTCTGCCCCCAGCCAAGCTTATAGGCCTGCAGAGTGTCTAGTTTTGAAGATACAGACTCTGCTAAGCAAAAGTGAACAGGGCCAAACTGGGCTTATTTCGCTGTGAAAGTGACATTTAGGCACGGAGTTGGAAAACCTTGTCTGAACCCCTCCATCCTTCCTGTAGCTGCTCAGACTCTGCTTCTCTGCCCCCAGCCAAGCTTATAGGCCTGCAGAGTGTCTAGTTTTGAAGATACAGACTCTGCTAAGCAAAAGTGAACAGGGCCAAACTGGGCTTATTTCGCTGTGAAAGTGACATTTAGGCACGGAGTTGGAAAACCTTGTCTGAACCCCTCCATCCTTCCTGTAGCTGCTCAGACTCTGCTTCTCTGCCCCCAGCCAAGCTTATAGGCCTGCAGAGTGTCTAGTTTTGAAGATACAGACTCTGCTAAGCAAAAGTGAACAGGGCCAAACTGGGCTTATTTCGCTGTGAAAGTGACATTTAGGCACGGAGTTGGAAAACCTTGTCTGAACCCCTCCATCCTTCCTGTAGCTGCTCAGACTCTGCTTCTCTGCCCCCAGCCAAGCTTATAGGCCTGCAGAGTGTCTAGTTTTGAAGATACAGACTCTGCTAAGCAAAAGTGAACAGGGCCAAACTGGGCTTATTTCGCTGTGAAAGTGACATTTAGGCACGGAGTTGGAAAACCTTGTCTGAACCCCTCCATCCTTCCTGTAGCTGCTCAGACTCTGCTTCTCTGCCCCCAGCCAAGCTTATAGGCCTGCAGAGTGTCTAGTTTTGAAGATACAGACTCTGCTAAGCAAAAGTGAACAGGGCCAAACTGGGCTTATTTCGCTGTGAAATTTCGATGTCACTTTCACAGCGAAATAAGCCCAGTTTGGCCCTGTTCAGCAGAGTCTGTATCTTCAAAACTAGACACTCTGCAGGCCTATAAGCTTGGCTGGGGGCAGAGAAGCAGAGTCTGAGCAGCTACAGGAAGGATGGAGGGGTTCAGACAAGGTTTTCCAACTCCGTGCCTAAATGTCACTTTCACAGCGAAATAAGCCCAGTTTGGCCCTGTTCACTTTTGCTTAGCAGAGTCTGTATCTTCAAAACTAGACACTCTGCAGGCCTATAAGCTTGGCTGGGGGCAGAGAAGCAGAGTCTGAGCAGCTACAGGAAGGATGGAGGGGTTCAGACAAGGTTTTCCAACTCCGTGCCTAAATGTCACTTTCACAGCGAAATAAGCCCAGTTTGGCCCTGTTCACTTTTGCTTAGCAGAGTCTGTATCTTCAAAACTAGACACTCTGCAGGCCTATAAGCTTGGCTGGGGGCAGAGAAGCAGAGTCTGAGCAGCTACAGGAAGGATGGAGGGGTTCAGACAAGGTTTTCCAACTCCGTGCCTAAATGTCACTTTCACAGCGAAATAAGCCCAGTTTGGCCCTGTTCACTTTTGCTTAGCAGAGTCTGTATCTTCAAAACTAGACACTCTGCAGGCCTATAAGCTTGGCTGGGGGCAGAGAAGCAGAGTCTGAGCAGCTACAGGAAGGATGGAGGGGTTCAGACAAGGTTTTCCAACTCCGTGCCTAAATGTCACTTTCACAGCGAAATAAGCCCAGTTTGGCCCTGTTCACTTTTGCTTAGCAGAGTCTGTATCTTCAAAACTAGACACTCTGCAGGCCTATAAGCTTGGCTGGGGGCAGAGAAGCAGAGTCTGAGCAGCTACAGGAAGGATGGAGGGGTTCAGACAAGGTTTTCCAACTCCGTGCCTAAATGTCACTTTCACAGCGAAATAAGCCCAGTTTGGCCCTGTTCACTTTTGCTTAGCAGAGTCTGTATCTTCAAAACTAGACACTCTGCAGGCCTATAAGCTTGGCTGGGGGCAGAGAAGCAGAGTCTGAGCAGCTACAGGAAGGATGGAGGGGTTCAGACAAGGTTTTCCAACTCCGTGCCTAAATGTCACTTTCACAGCGAAATAAGCCCAGTTTGGCCCTGTTCACTTTTGCTTAGCAGAGTCTGTATCTTCAAAACTAGACACTCTGCAGGCCTATAAGCTTGGCTGGGGGCAGAGAAGCAGAGTCTGAGCAGCTACAGGAAGGATGGAGGGGTTCAGACAAGGTTTTCCAACTCCGTGCCTAAATGTCACTTTCACAGCGAAATAAGCCCAGTTTGGCCCTGTTCACTTTTGCTTAGCAGAGTCTGTATCTTCAAAACTAGACACTCTGCAGGCCTATAAGCTTGGCTGGGGGCAGAGAAGCAGAGTCTGAGCAGCTACAGGAAGGATGGAGGGGTTCAGACAAGGTTTTCCAACTCCGTGCCTAAATGTCACTTTCACAGCGAAATAAGCCCAGTTTGGCCCTGTTCACTTTTGCTTAGCAGAGTCTGTATCTTCAAAACTAGACACTCTGCAGGCCTATAAGCTTGGCTGGGGGCAGAGAAGCAGAGTCTGAGCAGCTACAGGAAGGATGGAGGGGTTCAGACAAGGTTTTCCAACTCCGTGCCTAAATGTCACTTTCACAGCGAAATAAGCCCAGTTTGGCCCTGTTCACTTTTGCTTAGCAGAGTCTGTATCTTCAAAACTAGACACTCTGCAGGCCTATAAGCTTGGCTGGGGGCAGAGAAGCAGAGTCTGAGCAGCTACAGGAAGGATGGAGGGGTTCAGACAAGGTTTCCAATATCAGCATCAGCCCAATATCAGCATCAGCCCAATATCAGCATCAGCCCAATATCAGCATCAGCCCAATATCAGCATCAGCCCAATATCAGCATCAGCCCAATATCAGCATCAGCCCAATATCAGCATCAGCCCAATATCAGCATCAGCCCAATATCAGCATCAGCCCAATATCAGCATCAGCCCAATATCAGCATCAGCCCAATATCAGCATCAGCCCAATATCAGCATCAGCCCAATATCAGCATCAGCCCAATATCAGCATCAGCCCAATATCAGCATCAGCCCAATATCAGCATCAGCCCAATATCAGCATCAGCCCAATATCAGCATCAGCCCAATATCAGCATCAGCCCAATATCAGCATCAGCCCAATATCAGCATCAGCCCAATATCAGCATCAGCCCAATATCAGCATCAGCCCAATATCAGCATCAGCCCAATATCAGCATCATCAGCCCAATATCAGCATCAGCCCAATATCAGCATCAGCCCAATATCAGCATCAGCCCAATATCAGCATCAGCCCAATATCAGCATCAGCCCAATATCAGCATCAGCCCAATATCAGCATCAGCCCAATATCAGCATCAGCCCAATATCAGCATCAGCCCAATATCAGCATCAGCCCAATATCAGCATCAGCCCAATATCAGCATCAGCCCAATATCAGCATCAGCCCAATATCAGCATCAGCCCAATATCAGCATCAGCCCAATATCAGCATCAGCCCAATATCAGCATCAGCCCAATATCAGCATCAGCCCAATATCAGCATCAGCCCAATATCAGCATCAGCCCAATATCAGCATCAGCCCAATATCAGCATCAGCCCAATATCAGCATCAGCCCAATATCAGCATCAGCCCAATATCAGCATCAGCCCAATATCAGCATCAGCCCAATATCAGCATCAGCCCAATATCAGCATCAGCCCAATATCAGCATCAGCCCAATATCAGCATCAGCCCAATATCAGCATCAGCCCAATATCAGCATCAGCCCTAGACACTCTGCAGGCCTATAAGCTTGGCTGGGGGCAGAGAAGCAGCCCAATATGATATAATATCAGCTGATGCTGATATTGGGCTGATGCTGATATTGGGCTGATGCTGATATTGGGCTGATGCTGATATTGGGCTGATGCTGATATTGGGCTGATGCTGATATTGGGCTGATGCTGATATTGGGCTGATGCTGATATTGGGCTGATGCTGATATTGGGCTGATGCTGATATTGGGCTGATGCTGATATTGGGCTGATGCTGATATTGGGCTGATGCTGATATTGGGCTGATGCTGATATTGGGCTGATGCTGATATTGGGCTGATGCTGATATTGGGCTGATGCTGATATTGGGCTGATGCTGATATTGGGCTGATGCTGATATTGGGCTGATGCTGATATTGGGCTGATGCTGATATTGGGCTGATGCTGATATTGGGCTGATGCTGATATTGGGCTGATGCTGATATTGGGCTGATGCTGATATTGGGCTGATGCTGATATTGGGCTGATGCTGATATTGGGCTGATGCTGATATTGGGCTGATGCTGATATTGGGCTGATGCTGATATTGGGCTGATGCTGATATTGGGCTGATGCTGATATTGGGCTGATGCTGATATTGGGCTGATGCTGATATTGGGCTGATGCTGATATTGGGCTGATGCTGATATTGGGCTGATGCTGATATTGGGCTGATGCTGATATTGGGCTGATGCTGATATTGGGCTGATGCTGATATTGGGCTGATGCTGATATTGGGCTGATGCTGATATTGGGCTGATGCTGATATTGGGCTGATGCTGATATTGGGCTGATGCTGATATTGGGCTGATGCTGATATTGGGCTGATGCTGATATTGGGCTGATGCTGATATTGGGCTGATGCTGATATTGGGCTGATGCTGATATTGGGCTGATGCTGATATTGGGCTGATGCTGATATTGGGCTGATGCTGATATTGGGCTGATGCTGATATTGGGCTGATGCTGATATTGGGCTGATGCTGATATTGGGCTGATGCTGATATTGGGCTGATGCTGATATTGGGCTGATGCTGATATTGGGCTGATGCTGATATTGGGCTGATGCTGATATTGGGCTGATGCTGATATTGGGCTGATGCTGATATTGGGCTGATGCTGATATTGGGCTGATGCTGATATTGGGCTGATGCTGATATTGGGCTGATGCTGATATTGGGCTGATGCTGATATTGGGCTGATGCTGATATTGGGCTGATGCTGATATTGGGCTGATGCTGATATTGGGCTGATGCTGATATTGGGCTGATGCTGATATTGGGCTGATGCTGATATTGGGCTGATGCTGATATTGGGCTGATGCTGATATTGGGCTGATGCTGATATTGGGCTGATGCTGATATTGGGCTGATGCTGATATTGGGCTGATGCTGATATTGGGCTGATGCTGATATTGGGCTGATGCTGATATTGGGCTGATGCTGATATTGGGCTGATGCTGATATTGGGCTGATGCTGATATTGGGCTGATGCTGATATTGGGCTGATGCTGATATTGGGCTGATGCTGATATTGGGCTGATGCTGATATTGGGCTGATGCTGATATTGGGCTGATGCTGATATTGGGCTGATGCTGATATTGGGCTGATGCTGATATTGGGCTGATGCTGATATTGGGCTGATGCTGATATTGGGCTGATGCTGATATTGGGCTGATGCTGATATTGGGCTGATGCTGATATTGGGCTGATATTGATATTGGGCTGATATTGATATTGGGCTGATATAGGCCTGCAGAGTGTCTAGTTTTGAAGATACAGACTCTGCTAAGCAAAAGTGAACAGGGCCAAACTGGGCTTATTTCGCTGTGAAAGTGACATTTAGGCACGGACTTGGAAAACCTTGTCTGAACCCCTCCATCCTTCCTGTAGCTGCTCAGACTCTGCTTCTCTGCCCCCAGCCAAGCTTATAGGCCTGCAGAGTGTCTAGTTTTGAAGATACAGACTCTGCTAAGCAAAAGTGAACAGGGCCAAACTGGGCTTATTTCGCTGTGAAAGTGACATTTAGGCACGGAGTTGGAAAACCTTGTCTGAACCCCTCCATCCTTCCTGTAGCTGCTCAGACTCTGCTTCTCTGCCCCCAGCCAAGCTTATAGGCCTGCAGAGTGTCTAGTTTTGAAGATACAGACTCTGCTAAGCAAAAGTGAACAGGGCCAAACTGGGCTTATTTCGCTGTGAAAGTGACATTTAGGCACGGAGTTGGAAAACCTTGTCTGAACCCCTCCATCCTTCCTGTAGCTGCTCAGACTCTGCTTCTCTGCCCCCAGCCAAGCTTATAGGCCTGCAGAGTGTCTAGTTTTGAAGATACAGACTCTGCTAAGCAAAAGTGAACAGGGCCAAACTGGGCTTATTTCGCTGTGAAAGTGACATTTAGGCACGGAGTTGGAAAACCTTGTCTGAACCCCTCCATCCTTCCTGTAGCTGCTCAGACTCTGCTTCTCTGCCCCCAGCCAAGCTTATAGGCCTGCAGAGTGTCTAGTTTTGAAGATACAGACTCTGCTAAGCAAAAGTGAACAGGGCCAAACTGGGCTTATTTCGCTGTGAAAGTGAGATTTAGGCACGGAGTTGGAAAACCTTGTCTGAACCCCTCCATCCTTCCTGTAGCTGCTCAGACTCTGCTTCTCTGCCCCCAGCCAAGCTTATAGGCCTGCAGAGTGTCTAGTTTTGAAGATACAGACTCTGCTAAGCAAAAGTGAACAGGGCCAAACTGGGCTTATTTCGCTGTGAAAGTGACATTTAGGCACGGAGTTGGAAAACCTTGTCTGAACCCCTCCATCCTTCCTGTAGCTGCTCAGACTCTGCTTCTCTGCCCCCAGCCAAGCTTATAGGCCTGCAGAGTGTCTAGTTTTGAAGATACAGACTCTGCTAAGCAAAAGTGAACAGGGCCAAACTGGGCTTATTTCGCTGTGAAAGTGACATTTAGGCACGGAGTTGGAAAACCTTGTCTGAACCCCTCCATCCTTCCTGTAGCTGCTCAGACTCTGCTTCTCTGCCCCCAGCCAAGCTTATAGGCCTGCAGAGTGTCTAGTTTTGAAGATACAGACTCTGCTAAGCAAAAGTGAACAGGGCCAAACTGGGCTTATTTCGCTGTGAAAGTGACATTTAGGCACGGAGTTGGAAAACCTTGTCTGAACCCCTCCATCCTTCCTGTAGCTGCTCAGACTCTGCTTCTCTGCCCCCAGCCAAGCTTATAGGCCTGCAGAGTGTCTAGTTTTGAAGATACAGACTCTGCTAAGCAAAAGTGAACAGGGCCAAACTGGGCTTATTTCGCTGTGAAAGTGACATTTAGGCACGGAGTTGGAAAACCTTGTCTGAACCCCTCCATCCTTCCTGTAGCTGCTCAGACTCTGCTTCTCTGCCCCCAGCCAAGCTTATAGGCCTGCAGAGTGTCTAGTTTTGAAGATACAGACTCTGCTAAGCAAAAGTGAACAGGGCCAAACTGGGCTTATTTCGCTGTGAAAGTGACATTTAGGCACGGAGTTGGAAAACCTTGTCTGAACCCCTCCATCCTTCCTGTAGCTGCTCAGACTCTGCTTCTCTGCCCCCAGCCAAGCTTATAGGCCTGCAGAGTGTCTAGTTTTGAAGATACAGACTCTGCTAAGCAAAAGTGAACAGGGCCAAACTGGGCTTATTTCGCTGTGAAAGTGACATTTAGGCACGGAGTTGGAAAACCTTGTCTGAACCCCTCCATCCTTCCTGTAGCTGCTCAGACTCTGCTTCTCTGCCCCCAGCCAAGCTTATAGGCCTGCAGAGTGTCTAGTTTTGAAGATACAGACTCTGCTAAGCAAAAGTGAACAGGGCCAAACTGGGCTTATTTCGCTGTGAAAGTGACATTTAGGCACGGAGTTGGAAAACCTTGTCTGAACCCCTCCATCCTTCCTGTAGCTGCTCAGACTCTGCTTCTCTGCCCCCAGCCAAGCTTATAGGCCTGCAGAGTGTCTAGTTTTGAAGATACAGACTCTGCTAAGCAAAAGTGAACAGGGCCAAACTGGGCTTATTTCGCTGTGAAAGTGACATTTAGGCACGGAGTTGGAAAACCTTGTCTGAACCCCTCCATCCTTCCTGTAGCTGCTCAGACTCTGCTTCTCTGCCCCCAGCCAAGCTTATAGGCCTGCAGAGTGTCTAGTTTTGAAGATACAGACTCTGCTAAGCAAAAGTGAACAGGGCCAAACTGGGCTTATTTCGCTGTGAAAGTGACATTTAGGCACGGAGTTGGAAAACCTTGTCTGAACCCCTCCATCCTTCCTGTAGCTGCTCAGACTCTGCTTCTCTGCCCCCAGCCAAGCTTATAGGCCTGCAGAGTGTCTAGTTTTGAAGATACAGACTCTGCTAAGCAAAAGTGAACAGGGCCAAACTGGGCTTATTTCGCTGTGAAAGTGACATTTAGGCACGGAGTTGGAAAACCTTGTCTGAACCCCTCCATCCTTCCTGTAGCTGCTCAGACTCTGCTTCTCTGCCCCCAGCCAAGCTTATAGGCCTGCAGAGTGTCTAGTTTTGAAGATACAGACTCTGCTAAGCAAAAGTGAACAGGGCCAAACTGGGCTTATTTCGCTGTGAAAGTGACATTTAGGCACGGAGTTGGAAAACCTTGTCTGAACCCCTCCATCCTTCCTGTAGCTGCTCAGACTCTGCTTCTCTGCCCCCAGCCAAGCTTATAGGCCTGCAGAGTGTCTAGTTTTGAAGATACAGACTCTGCTAAGCAAAAGTGAACAGGGCCAAACTGGGCTTATTTCGCTGTGAAAGTGACATTTAGGCACGGAGTTGGAAAACCTTGTCTGAACCCCTCCATCCTTCCTGTAGCTGCTCAGACTCTGCTTCTCTGCCCCCAGCCAAGCTTATAGGCCTGCAGAGTGTCTAGTTTTGAAGATACAGACTCTGCTAAGCAAAAGTGAACAGGGCCAAACTGGGCTTATTTCGCTGTGAAATTTCGATGTCACTTTCACAGCGAAATAAGCCCAGTTTGGCCCTGTTCACTTTTGCTTAGCAGAGTCTGTATCTTCAAAACTAGACACTCTGCAGGCCTATAAGCTTGGCTGGGGGCAGAGAAGCAGAGTCTGAGCAGCTACAGGAAGGATGGAGGGGTTCAGACAAGGTTTTCCAACTCCGTGCCTAAATGTCACTTTCACAGCGAAATAAGCCCAGTTTGGCCCTGTTCACTTTTGCTTAGCAGAGTCTGTATCTTCAAAACTAGACACTCTGCAGGCCTATAAGCTTGGCTGGGGGCAGAGAAGCAGAGTCTGAGCAGCTACAGGAAGGATGGAGGGGTTCAGACAAGGTTTTCCAACTCCGTGCCTAAATGTCACTTTCACAGCGAAATAAGCCCAGTTTGGCCCTGTTCACTTTTGCTTAGCAGAGTCTGTATCTTCAAAACTAGACACTCTGCAGGCCTATAAGCTTGGCTGGGGGCAGAGAAGCAGAGTCTGAGCAGCTACAGGAAGGATGGAGGGGTTCAGACAAGGTTTTCCAACTCCGTGCCTAAATGTCACTTTCACAGCGAAATAAGCCCAGTTTGGCCCTGTTCACTTTTGCTTAGCAGAGTCTGTATCTTCAAAACTAGACACTCTGCAGGCCTATAAGCTTGGCTGGGGGCAGAGAAGCAGAGTCTGAGCAGCTACAGGAAGGATGGAGGGGTTCAGACAAGGTTTTCCAACTCCGTGCCTAAATGTCACTTTCACAGCGAAATAAGCCCAGTTTGGCCCTGTTCACTTTTGCTTAGCAGAGTCTGTATCTTCAAAACTAGACACTCTGCAGGCCTATAAGCTTGGCTGGGGGCAGAGAAGCAGAGTCTGAGCAGCTACAGGAAGGATGGAGGGGTTCAGACAAGGTTTTCCAACTCCGTGCCTAAATGTCACTTTCACAGCGAAATAAGCCCAGTTTGGCCCTGTTCACTTTTGCTTAGCAGAGTCTGTATCTTCAAAACTAGACACTCTGCAGGCCTATAAGCTTGGCTGGGGGCAGAGAAGCAGAGTCTGAGCAGCTACAGGAAGGATGGAGGGGTTCAGACAAGGTTTTCCAACTCCGTGCCTAAATGTCACTTTCACAGCGAAATAAGCCCAGTTTGGCCCTGTTCACTTTTGCTTAGCAGAGTCTGTATCTTCAAAACTAGACACTCTGCAGGCCTATAAGCTTGGCTGGGGGCAGAGAAGCAGAGTCTGAGCAGCTACAGGAAGGATGGAGGGGTTCAGACAAGGTTTTCCAACTCCGTGCCTAAATGTCACTTTCACAGCGAAATAAGCCCAGTTTGGCCCTGTTCACTTTTGCTTAGCAGAGTCTGTATCTTCAAAACTAGACACTCTGCAGGCCTATAAGCTTGGCTGGGGGCAGAGAAGCAGAGTCTGAGCAGCTACAGGAAGGATGGAGGGGTTCAGACAAGGTTTTCCAACTCCGTGCCTAAATGTCACTTTCACAGCGAAATAAGCCCAGTTTGGCCCTGTTCACTTTTGCTTAGCAGAGTCTGTATCTTCAAAACTAGACACTCTGCAGGCCTATAAGCTTGGCTGGGGGCAGAGAAGCAGAGTCTGAGCAGCTACAGGAAGGATGGAGGGGTTCAGACAAGGTTTTCCAACTCCGTGCCTAAATGTCACTTTCACAGCGAAATAAGCCCAGTTTGGCCCTGTTCACTTTTGCTTAGCAGAGTCTGTATCTTCAAAACTAGACACTCTGCAGGCCTATAAGCTTGGCTGGGGGCAGAGAAGCAGAGTCTGAGCAGCTACAGGAAGGATGGAGGGGTTCAGACAAGGTTTTCCAACTCCGTGCCTAAATGTCACTTCCAGCGAAATAAGCCCAGTTTGGCCCTGTTCACTTTTGCTTAGCAGAGTCTGTATCTTCAAAACTAGACACTCTGCAGGCCTATAAGCTTGGCTGGGGGCAGAGAAGCAGAGTCTGAGCAGCTACAGGAAGGATGGAGGGGTTCAGACAAGGTTTTCCAACTCCGTGCCTAAATGTCACTTTCACAGCGAAATAAGCCCAGTTTGGCCCTGTTCACTTTTGCTTAGCAGAGTCTGTATCTTCAAAACTAGACACTCTGCAGGCCTATAAGCTTGGCTGGGGGCAGAGAAGCAGAGTCTGAGCAGCTACAGGAAGGATGGAGGGGTTCAGACAAGGTTTTCCAACTCCGTGCCTAAATGTCACTTTCACAGCGAAATAAGCCCAGTTTGGCCCTGTTCACTTTTGCTTAGCAGAGTCTGTATCTTCAAAACTAGACACTCTGCAGGCCTATAAGCTTGGCTGGGGGCAGAGAAGCAGAGTCTGAGCAGCTACAGGAAGGATGGAGGGGTTCAGACAAGGTTTTCCAAGTCCGTGCCTAAATCTCACTTTCACAGCGAAATAAGCCCAGTTTGGCCCTGTTCACTTTTGCTTAGCAGAGTCTGTATCTTCAAAACTAGACACTCTGCAGGCCTATATCAGCCCAATATCAATATCAGCCCAATATCAATATCAGCCCAATATCAGCATCAGCCCAATATCAGCATCAGCCCAATATCAGCATCAGCCCAATATCAGCATCAGCCCAATATCAGCATCAGCCCAATATCAGCATCAGCCCAATATCAGCATCAGCCCAATATCAGCATCAGCCCAATATCAGCATCAGCCCAATATCAGCATCAGCCCAATATCAGCATCAGCCCAATATCAGCATCAGCCCAATATCAGCATCAGCCCAATATCAGCATCAGCCCAATATCAGCATCAGCCCAATATCAGCATCAGCCCAATATCAGCATCAGCCCAATATCAGCATCAGCCCAATATCAGCATCAGCCCAATATCAGCATCAGCCCAATATCAGCATCAGCCCAATATCAGCATCAGCCCAATATCAGCATCAGCCCAATATCAGCATCAGCCCAATATCAGCATCAGCCCAATATCAGCATCAGCCCAATATCAGCATCAGCCCAATATCAGCATCAGCCCAATATCAGCATCAGCCCAATATCAGCATCAGCCCAATATCAGCATCAGCCCAATATCAGCATCAGCCCAATATCAGCATCAGCCCAATATCAGCATCAGCCCAATATCAGCATCAGCCCAATATCAGCATCAGCCCAATATCAGCATCAGCCCAATATCAGCATCAGCCCAATATCAGCATCAGCCCAATATCAGCATCAGCCCAATATCAGCATCAGCCCAATATCAGCATCAGCCCAATATCAGCATCAGCCCAATATCAGCATCAGCCCAATATCAGCATCAGCCCAATATCAGCATCAGCCCAATATCAGCATCAGCCCAATATCAGCATCAGCCCAATATCAGCATCAGCCCAATATCAGCATCAGCCCAATATCAGCATCAGCCCAATATCAGCATCAGCCCAATATCAGCATCAGCCCAATATCAGCATCAGCCCAATATCAGCATCAGCCCAATATCAGCATCAGCCCAATATCAGCATCAGCCCAATATCAGCATCAGCCCAATATCAGCATCAGCCCAATATCAGCATCAGCCCAATATCAGCATCAGCCCAATATCAGCATCAGCCCAATATCAGCATCAGCCCAATATCAGCATCAGCCCAATATCAGCATCAGCCCAATATCAGCATCAGCCCAATATCAGCATCAGCCCAATATCAGCATCAGCCCAATATCAGCATCAGCCCAATATCAGCATCAGCCCAATATCAGCATCAGCCCAATATCAGCATCAGCCCAATATCAGCATCAGCCCAATATCAGCATCAGCCCAATATCAGCATCAGCCCAATATCAGCATCAGCCCAATATCAGCATCAGCCCAATATCAGCATCAGCCCAGATATCTAGCATATCAGCCTGCATTCTCTGCACAGCCCAGCTATAGGGCATGCAGAGTGTCTTTGAGCTGATGCTTGGGCTGATGCTGATATTGGGCTGATGCTGATATTGGGCTGATGCTGATATTGGGCTGATGCTGATATTGGGCTGATGCTGATATTGGGCTGATGCTGATATTGGGCTGATGCTGATATTGGCTGATGCTGATATTGGGCTGATGCTGATATTGGGGCTGATGCTGATATTGGGCTGATGCTGATATTGGGCTGATGCTGATATTGGGCTGATGCTGATATTGGGCTGATGCTGATATTGGGCTGATGCTGATATTGGGCTGATGCTGATATTGGGCTGATGCTGATATTGGGCTGATGCTGATATTGGGCTGATGCTGATATTGGGCTGATGCTGATATTGGGCTGATGCTGATATTGGCTGATGCTGATATTGGGGCTGATGCTGATATTGGGCTGATGCTGATATTGGGCTGATGCTGATATTGGGCTGATGCTGATATTGGGCTGATGCTGATATTGGGCTGATGCTGATATTGGGCTGATGCTGATATTGGGCTGATGCTGATATTGGGCTGATGCTGATATTGGGGCTGATGCTGATATTGGGCTGATGCTGATATTGGGCTGATGCTGATATTGGGCTGATGCTGATATTGGGCTGATGCTGATATTGGGCTGATGCTGATATTGGGCTGATGCTGATATTGGGCTGATGCTGATATTGGGCTGATGCTGATATTGGGCTGATGCTGATATTGGGGCTGATGCTGATATTGGGCTGATGCTGATATTGGGCTGATGCTGATATTGGGCTGATGCTGATATTGGGCTGATGCTGATATTGGGCTGATGCTGATATTGGGCTGATGCTGATATTGGGCTGATGCTGATATTGGGCTGATGCTGATATTGGGCTGATGCTGATATTGGGCTGATGCTGATATTGGGCTGATGCTGATATTGGGCTGATGCTGATATTGGGCTGATGCTGATATTGGGGCTGATGCTGATATTGGGCTGATGCTGATATTGGGCTGATGCTGATATTGGGCTGATGCTGATATTGGGGCTGATGCTGATATTGGGCTGATGCTGATATTGGGCTGATGCTGATATTGGGCTGATGCTGATATTGGGGCTGATGCTGATATTGGGGCTGATGCTGATATTGGGGCTGATGCTGATATTGGGCTGATGCTGATATTGGGCTGATGCTGATATTGGGCTGATGCTGATATTGGGCTGATGCTGATATTGGGCTGATGCTGATATTGGGCTGATGCTGATATTGGGCTGATGCTGATATTGGGCTGATGCTGATATTGGGCTGATGCTGATATTGGGCTGATGCTGATATTGGGCTGATGCTGATATTGGGCTGATGCTGATATTGGGCTGATGCTGATATTGGGCTGATGCTGATATTGGGCTGATATTGATATTGGGCTGATATTGATATTGGGCTGATATAGGCCTGCAGAGTGTCTAGTTTTGAAGATACAGACTCTGCTAAGCAAAAGTGAACAGGGCCAAACTGGGCTTATTTCGCTGTGAAAGTGAGATTTAGGCACGGACTTGGAAAACCTTGTCTGAACCCCTCCATCCTTCCTGTAGCTGCTCAGACTCTGCTTCTCTGCCCCCAGCCAAGCTTATAGGCCTGCAGAGTGTCTAGTTTTGAAGATACAGACTCTGCTAAGCAAAAGTGAACAGGGCCAAACTGGGCTTATTTCGCTGTGAAAGTGACATTTAGGCACGGAGTTGGAAAACCTTGTCTGAACCCCTCCATCCTTCCTGTAGCTGCTCAGACTCTGCTTCTCTGCCCCCAGCCAAGCTTATAGGCCTGCAGAGTGTCTAGTTTTGAAGATACAGACTCTGCTAAGCAAAAGTGAACAGGGCCAAACTGGGCTTATTTCGCTGTGAAAGTGACATTTAGGCACGGAGTTGGAAAACCTTGTCTGAACCCCTCCATCCTTCCTGTAGCTGCTCAGACTCTGCTTCTCTGCCCCCAGCCAAGCTTATAGGCCTGCAGAGTGTCTAGTTTTGAAGATACAGACTCTGCTAAGCAAAAGTGAACAGGGCCAAACTGGGCTTATTTCGCTGTGAAAGTGACATTTAGGCACGGAGTTGGAAAACCTTGTCTGAACCCCTCCATCCTTCCTGTAGCTGCTCAGACTCTGCTTCTCTGCCCCCAGCCAAGCTTATAGGCCTGCAGAGTGTCTAGTTTTGAAGATACAGACTCTGCTAAGCAAAAGTGAACAGGGCCAAACTGGGCTTATTTCGCTGTGAAAGTGACATTTAGGCACGGAGTTGGAAAACCTTGTCTGAACCCCTCCATCCTTCCTGTAGCGTGCTCAGACTCTGCTTCTCTGCCCCCAGCCAAGCTTATAGGCCTGCAGAGTGTCTAGTTTTGAAGATACAGACTCTGCTAAGCAAAAGTG